>NC_080042.1:48773664-48871952 GCF_012489685.1 Lotus japonicus | reverse complement strand
TACATCAATTAATTCGCTGGCACTTTACAGCCAGAACCTTGCTCGGTAAAATTCGAATATCTCGAGCTACAGAGGTCGGAATGACCTGATTCCACTTCGAGAATTTTCTAAACTTAAAGGGCTACAACTCTCATGAAGGACATTTCCCCAAATGAGGTCGTTAAGACCCTCTAAAAATTCCCACAAGTTGACAGTTGTAATCTGTCAATTTCTCAAACTTGAACAAAAACCTCATTTTATTCAATTCTTTGACTTGCACAATACAACATGAGTTCAGGGCTTACAGTTACAAGACCTCTTCCAGCGGGAGCTGGATAACATGATGAAGAGGCATGAGGTGGAGGATGCACTGGTAGCAATGGCGGAGGGTCTTGAGAAGCAGGAAATGCGCCTGAGCTTGAATCAACTAGAGTATGAGCAGCATCGTCTGGAGCTTGAGAAAGCGGCGATGCGTAGAGAATGTAGAGCCTTGAGGAGAAATCCTCCTTTTTGATTTAGATGATGCATATGTATGAAGTTTCGTATTAATGAATAAAAAGTTGTTTGTTAGTTAATGTGTATGAGTTAAAAGAAACTTTATGATGAACAAGTATTATGCAACACATAATGAGAACGATAATTGAATAAACAGAAAATAGATAAACATAGTAAAGAAAAATATAGTTCAAGAAGAAAATAAATAAACATAGATAAAAGGAACACAGAAGAAAAGAAAGTTCCTAAAGTCTAAGGATTAGGTGTCCTCCGTAGAAGCTCTGTGCACATCTCTTTCAGACTTTGAAGAAGAACTTCATGAGAATCAAGTCTATGTTCAATAAGATCAATTCTTGGATCTGACCGAGGTTGAGCAGACGTTGAAGCTTGATCAGAGTGAGGAACTTGACCAGATGTAGAGGCAACTGGAACAATTCTAAATGCTTGATTTCTGAGTGCCTCAGCTTCAGCTTGTAATTTAGCAGCATGTTCCAGAGCTTGCAAACGTGCAGCTTCACGTTGTTCTGCTTCAATTCTTGCTGCTTCTTCTTCTTGTTCTTTCTTCTATCTTGCTTTTTCAATAGCAGAATAGAGCTGTTCTCTTATCTGCTGTTCAGCCAAAAGTTCTCTTCGTCTGAGGCGTTGAGTGGCAGCTTCAACACACTTGCCTTTTCAGCGTTTAGAAACCCATCATTACTGGAACTTGGTCAACCAACCAAGAACATAGACGATCCCAGTCCTCAACAACCAAGTCTGGACTTGCACTCAGGTCAGTGCTGAAGGTGTGAAAAACGACTAGAAGGGGGGGTTGAATAGAGTTTTGAATATAAAAACTTTCCCCTTAAGATTTAAGGTAAATCTTTTCGGTTTATCTGAGATAGATGGTGCTGCGGATAAAGATTGAGCGAAGAGAGAAGAACGCAAGTATTTTATCCTGGTTCACTTGATAAACCCTCAAGCTAATCCAGTCCACCCGTTAAGGTGATTTCTTCCTTCTTAGAATGAAGGCAATCCACTAATCATAGTTTGTTACAACTGCACTTGCAACCTGCAAAGTGACTAACAATACACTGACTTAGCTATCACTAAGATTCACTCTCTTAGTCTTCTCAAGGATACTGACCTAACTGGTCCTTAAGGATCACCACTAAGATACACAGATCTAGTCTTCTTAAGGATACTGACCTACCCGGTCCTTAAGGAAAACAAACAATTGTTTGAGGTTGGCGTTTACAAAGGTTTGCTTCTGAATAAGCTAAGTGTAAACTAAATAAGAACAGATGAAGAAAGTGGAGGCTTGAATCTTTTCTTGTATTGCAGCTCTTGGTTTCTCTTCTCCTCAGTCTTTCTTCTCTTCTTCAGCCTTAAATAGTCCAAGGTGCAAAGGATATTTCTGTTGAGAGAATATGACCGTGGAGGGCATTTCTGGAACTTCCAGAACCTGCTGCGGCTGAACCTTGTTAGGTAGGCTTGTCAGAATAGTACACTGCTCTGTACTTCTTGATAGTGACATTTGCCTTTAACCATTGACTTCTGATCTGACGATGCTTCATGTTGAACTTGTGAAGCTTGGTGATCAGAGTCAGAGGGAACTTGGATCCTCTGGCCTTCGCAACTTCTGCTTCTGGACCTTCAGAGCTTCTGGACCTTCAGTGCCTCTAGACCTTCAGAGCCTTGGTCCTTCAGAGCTTCTGGACCTTCAGAGCCTCTGGTCCTTCCGAGCTTCTGGACCTTCAAATCTTCTGATCCTCAGAACTTCTGATCCTCAGATCTTATGATGAATATATCTTCTGGTATCAGAATCAGAACATGTTTGTCAAAACACTCAAGACAACGTTAGAGTACCATAATTGTTCATCCACAAATAAATACTTGTTATCATCAAAACATAGAGTTGTACCACATGACCAAATCTTGATCTTACAATCTCCCCCTTTTTGATGATGACAAAAACCATGTATTTTGATGAACAACTTAAACAAATACACTGAATACACTCAGAGTATAAGGTATGAGAGTTAAAGCTTATCCTGATGTCTATAGTTTATCTAGCTCCTTCTGAATCCAAGACTCGAGCTTTATTCTGAGCTAAGCTCCCCTGAATCTAATACTTAATATCAACCACGTTAGAAGTGTCTAGATTCTGAGCTATATTGAAGTATGTGATCAGAGTTAATTGAGTCATAAGATGTATCATAGCATTAAAAGAGATGACATCAATCAGAATGTAACGTCAGAGCATAGAAATTGATCACATAAGGGAGTTGTCAAGATACTATTAGTTCTCCCCCTTTTTGTCATAAGCAAAAGGAATGAAGGTGGAAAAAAATAGTAAGAGCAAGAGACGAAATACTCCCCTCATAAGGAATACCAAGGGATACTTGGCTTCTGATTAGTATAGATTCTGATGAGAGCAGAAGTGTCAAAGTCCAGAGGTTATGGTGACATCTCCATTCTGGACAAAATTTCATCTTCATATGCTTCAGAATGAGAAGCTATGAATTACTCTTCTTCTGATGACGCAAGTCAGAAGTTGTAGTAGCATCTTCAGATGTTGTTGCTTCTGGTTTGTCAAGTTCTGAGTCTTTGTTTCTTTCTGAAACGGTCATGCTCATCTCTGCAAGCTTTTTCAGCTAGCTTTGACTTGTCAGAGTCATGCTTATCATTAATTCTGACATGAATAGCGTTCAGAATATCAACAGAGGGGTTCTTATCAAAGAACAATGGTTCCTTGACCAAATCTTACTCTACTGATGCCTCCAAGATCTACTTCACCTTCAGGTTCAAGTTTTAGATCTTGGGACATATGCCTTTCTCCCGTCATGTGTTGCCAGAATCCACTGTCCAGGTTCCATGGTTGGATTTTCAATAGATCTATTGAGGATATCTGCAACATATATAATCTTATCCCTAGGTACCCACTTTCTGGGTCCTTTCTTGTTAGTTAGCCCAGAAGTTCTGACAATTTTGGGTCTTTCAGTAGGATAATATAAAGGAATTTGAGCATGATATTTTGACATCGAGAAAGTTCCTTTCTTAAGAGATGATGGAGCAACTTCAGAAGGTTTAGAATAGCCAATGCCATATATTCCATTTCTGCGTATGCCATAGATCATTGAAGCTATTAAGCTTATGTCTACGCTTTTAGCTAGGAATCTTTGAAAAGATTTTTCATACATAGATTCATTTTTTTTTATATCAGAGGCATCACACGCAACAACTTCTTCTAACTTAATAATCTGGTTTTTAAGCACATAGTTAGAGGTTACTAAAGCATGATTATTTTCTTTCAACTCAGAAATAATTTTATCATGTTCAGTAGAAGTTTTGGAAATAGCAGAGAAATCCTTTTTCAACCTTTTATGCTTAGTCAAGAGAGAGTTATATTTATCCATGATATCAGACAAAGCACATTTAAGTTCAGAGGTTGAGAAGGAAGCGAATACCTCATTTTCATCATCAGAGTTTGTATCTTCCTCTGATGCAGGTTCAGAGTTAGTTGCTTCTTTTGACTCTGCTTGCTTGTCCTTGACAATAGCCATGAGTCCTTCAACAACTTCTTCGTCAGAGTCAACATCATCTGACTCTGATTCATCAAAAGTCACCATGAGACCTTTCTTTGGTATGAAATGCTTCTTTGACTTTTTGTCCTTTGATGAGCCTTTGTATTTGCTCTGCCTGTGCTTCCAGATGCAGTTGAGCTTTCTGGATATCAGGGTTAGCTCATCTTCATCAGAATCTTCAGAGGTTTCTTCAAATTCTTCTGCTCCAACTTGGAGAGCTTTAGCCTTTTTCAGATTTGGATTTCAAGGTTATAGACTTCTTCTTCTGATCCTGATGTTCAGCACGCTTTAGTTCATGACACTTCAGTATGCTTATGAGTTCTTCTAAACTCATCTGCTCAACATCTCTTGTGAGCTCCAAGGAAGTTATCAAAGGCATCCAGCTTTCAGGAAGACCTCTAAGGATCCTCATGAAATGATCAGTAGTGGTGTAGCTTTTGTTGAGGGATCTTATTCCAGCAATGAGCAACTGAAATCTGAAAAACATATCCTCAATGGACTCACTGGGTTCCATTTGGAAGGATTCATACTTCCTGATCAAGTACAACGCCTTTGATTCTTTCACCGTTTTGTTTCCTTCATGTGTCATCTTTAAGGAATCAAGGATGCACTTAGCCGAATCATGATCAGTAATTTTCTCATATTCTTCATATGAAATGGCACTTTGAAGAATAGCTCTTGATCTGTGATGATCTCTGAACTTCTTCTTTTGATCTTCACTCATCTTTTCCCTTGAGATCTTTACACCATGTTCATCAACAGGAGGGGTGTAGCCATCAACAACAAAATCCCAGAGATCAGGATCAAAGCCAAGAAAGAAGCTTCCGATTCTGTCTTTCCAGAAATCAAATCTCTAACCATCAAAGATAGGTGGTCTTGCACTGTATTGATATTTGCTTGTAGTAGTGGTGGAATCCATGAGTTTTTCACACTGGCCTGGATCTACTGAACACTGTTAAGTGTGGTAATCATAACTTGCGCTCTGATACCAATTGAAGGTGTGAAAAATGACTAGAAGGGGGGGTTGAATAGAGTTTTGAATATAAAAACTTTCCCCTTAAGATTTAAGGTAGATCTTTTCGGTTTATCTGAGATAGATGGTGCTGCGGATAAAGATTGAGAGAAGAGAGAAGCACACAAGTATTTTATCCTGGTTCACTTGATAAATCCCTCAAGCTAATCCAGTCCACCCGTTAAGGTGATTTCTTCCTTCTTAGAATGAAGGCAATCCACTAATCAGAGTTTGTTACAACTGCACTTGCAACCTGCAAAGTGACTAACAATACACTGACTTAGCTACTAAGATTCACTCTCTTAGTCTTCTCAAGGATACTGACCTAACTGGTCCCTTAAGGAATCACCACTAAGATACACAGATCCTAGTCTTCTTAAGGATACTGACCTACCTGGTCCCTTAAGGAAAAACAAACAATTGTTTGAGGTTGGTGTTTACAAAGGTTTGCTTCTGAATAAGCTAAGTGCAAACTAAATAAGAACAGATGAAGAAAGTGGAGGCTTGAATCTTTTCTTGTATTGCAGCTCTTGGTTTCTCTCTCCTCAGTCTTTCTTCTCTTCTTCAGCCTTAAATAGTCCAAGGTGCAAAGGATATTTCTGTTGAGAGAATATGACCGTTGGAGGGCATTTCTGGAACTTCCAGAACCTGCTGTGGATGAACCTCGTTAGGTAGGCTTGTCAGAATAGTACACTGCTCTTGTACTTCTTGATAGTGACATTTGCCTTTAACCATTGACTTCTGATATGACGATGCTTCATGTTGGAACTTGTGAAGCTTGATGATCAGAGTCAGAGGGAAACTTGGATCCTCTGGCCTTCGCAACTTTTGCTTCTGGACCTTCAGAGCTTCTGGACCTTCAGTGCCTCTGGACCTTCAGAGCCTCTGGTCCTTCAGAGCTTCTGGACCTTCAGAGCTTCTGGACCTTCAGAGCCTCTGGACCTTCAGATCCTCTGGTTCTTCAGAGCTTCTGGACCTTCAAATCTTCTGATCCTCAGAACTTCTGATCCTCAGATCTTCTGATGAATATATCTTCTGGTATCAGAATCAGAACCTGTTTGTCAAAACACTCAAGACAAACGTTAGAGTACCATAATTGTTCATCCACATATAAATGTAAGATCAAGTTTTGATCTAGTAGTACAACTCTATGTTTTGATGATTACAAGTTAACCTTTTGATATGAACAATTGTGGTACTCTAACGTGTTTTTCTGAGTGTGCTATTTACAGGCTCTGACCTCAACTCAATCTCACACAAATCAGAAGCACTGTGTTAAAGAACGACCCAAGCAACGCTTTCGCATTCACCATGTTCAGTATGAACAGTGGAAAAGCTTCAGAAGTTCTGAAGTTATACAAACTCTGATGTGGACTCAGTCACTAGAAGTTCTGAAGATCCAGAAAGTCTGATAACCAAGAAACACTGAAGGCTCAGATATTCTGATGGTGTAGAAGACTCTGAAGATCCAGAAGCTGATTAGTGAAATTCTGATGTCCAGAAGCAAGATACTCTGAAGACCATGTACTTCCCTCTGAGTTCAGAATCAGAAGAAACAATGGTCAGAGGATTTGGGCTTTCCCTCTGACTCTGATCAACCGGCTTCACAAGTTCCAATATGAAGCATTCCCCTGATCAGAAGTCTCCTAGGTTTAAAGGTCAAGTCGCTATCCAAGTACAAAAGCAATTGTACCTCCCTAACGACCTACCTAACAGTCTCAGACACAGCAGAAGCTGGATTTTCCAGAACTGCCCTCCAACGGTAGCATTTTCCATGCAACGCTCAACCCTAATCCTTGGAGTATATAAAGAGGCTGAAGACTGAAAGAAGCGGCTAGAAGCATTCACATACGCGCAAGACAAATTCAAATTCTTCTAAGCTTTCTTTCATCTGAAATTCATTGAGTTTACTATTAGCTTTTTAGAAGCAAATCTCTCGTAAACAATTCTTTGATAAACAGTTTGTTTAGTTCCTTTAGGAGATCAAGGTTGATCGGATCCTAGAGAAGACTAAGAGAGTGAATCTTAGTGTGAGCTAAGTCAGTGTAATTGTTAGTCACTTGTAGGTTTCAAGTGCAGTTGTAACTCTTACCTGATTAGTGGATTGCCTTCATTCTAAGAAGGAAGAAATCACCTTAACGGGTGGACTGGAGTAGCTTGAGTGATTTATCAAGTGAACCAGGATAAAATCCTTGTGTGCTTTTCTATCTCTTATCTTTAGCACTTAACTTCTCGAAAGATTTGTCAAAATCTTTAAGGTGGAAGCTTTATCTTGAAAACGTTATTCAAACCCCCCCCCCTTTCTACCGTTTTTCATACCTTCAATTGGTATCAGAGCGCAAGTTCTGATTACCACACCTAACAGTGTTCAGTGATCCGGGCCGGTGTGAAAAACAATGGCTGCCACCACCAGTGAAACTCAAAGAGATGGTTACAATGCAAAGCCTCCTATGTTCGACGGTCAAAGGTTCGAATATTGGAAAGATAGACTGGAAAGTTTCTTTCTGGGTTTCGATGCAGATCTCTGGGATATTATTGTGGATGGCTACGAGCGTCCAGTTGATGCAGATGGCAAGAAGATCCCAAGGTCAGAGATGACTGCAGATCAAAAGAAGCTGTACTCACAACATCACAAAGCAAGAGCAATTCTTCTAAGTGCTATTTCCTATGAAGAGTACCAGAAGATTACAGATCGTGAGTTTGCGAAAGGCATTTTCGAATCTCTGAAGATGTCTCATGAAGGAAACAAGAAAGTCAAAGAATCAAAGGCATTGTCTTTGATCCAAAAGTATGAATCCTTCATCATGGAGCCAAATGAGTCCATTGAAGAAATGTTCTCCAGATTTCAGTTGCTTGTAGCTGGCATACGACCTCTCAACAAGAGCTACACAACAAAAGATCATGTCATAAGGGTCATCAGGTGTCTTCCTGAAAGTTGGATGCCTTTAGTGACTTCAATAGAGCTCACGAGAGATGTTGAGAATATGAGTTTAGAAGAACTCATCAGCATTTTGAAATGCCATGAGCTGAAGCGCTCAGAGATGCAAGATCTGAGGAAAAAGTCCATAGCCTTGAAATCTAAATCTGAAAAGGCTAAGGCTGAGAAGTCAAAAGCTCTTCAAGCTGAAGAAGAGGAATCTGAAGAAGCATCAGAAGATTCTGATGAAGATGAGCTGACTCTGATCTCCAAGAGACTCAATCGCATCTGGAAGCACAGGCAGAGCAAATACAAAGGCTCTGGAAAGGCAAAAGGAAAGTCTGAATCCTCAGGTCAGAAGAAGTCCTCACTTAAGGAAGTCACATGCTTTGAGTGCAAAGAATCAGGGCACTACAAAAGTGACTGTCCAAAGTTGAAGAAGGACAAGAAGCCAAAGAAGCACTTCAAGACAAAGAAGAGTCTGATGGTGACATTTGATGAATCAGAGTCAGAGGATGTTGACTCTGATGGTGAAGTCCGTGGACTCATGGCTATTGTCAAAGACAAGGAAGCAGAGTCAAAGGGAGCTGTTGACTCTGACTCATAATCAGAAGGAGATCCTAACTCAGACGATGAAAATGAGGTATTCGCTTCTTTCTCTACCTCTGAACTGAAACATGCATTGTCTGATATCATGGATAAATATAACTCCTTATTGTCTAAGCATAAGAAGCTGAAAAAGGACTTATCTGCTGTTTCCAAGACTCCTTCTGAACATGAGAAAATTATTTCTGATTTGAAAAATGATAATCATGCTTTGATCAATTCTAACTCTGTGCTTACGAACCAGATTGCTAAGTTAGAAGAAATTGTTGCTTGTGATGCCTCTGATTGTAGAAATGAGTCTAAGTATGAAAAGTCTTTTCAAAGATTCCTAGCTAAAAGCGTGGATAGAAGCTTAATGGCTTCAATGATCTATGGCGTAAGCAGAAATGGAATGCATGGCATTGGCTATTCTAAACCAATTAGAAATGAGCCCTCTGTGTCTAAAGCTAAATCCTTGTATGAATGCTTTGTTCCCTCTAGTACCATATTGCCTGATCCTTTACCTGCTAAAGTTTCTAAAAACCCTCTTAAAAAGGGATCCTTCTCTATGACTAAATATCATGCAAATATTCCTTTAAAATATCATGTTGAGACACCCAAGGTGATCAGAACCTCTGGGGTAACTAACAAGAGAGGACCCAGAAAGTGGGTACCTAAGGACAAGATTATCTATGTTGCAGATATCCTTGATAGCTCCACTGAAACACCAATCATGGTATCTGGACAGTGGATGCTCGCGTCACATGACGGGAGAAAGGCGTATGTTCCGAGAGCTGAAACTTAAGCCTGGAGGCGAAGTTGGCTTTGGAGGAAATGAAAAGGGTAAAATTGTTGGTACTGGTACTATTTGTGTAGATAGTACTCCATGCATTGATAATGTGTTATTGGTAGACGGCTTAACACATAACTTATTGTCTATAAGTCAATTAGCTGACAAGGGTTATGATGTTATATTCAATCAAAAGTCCTGCCGGGCTGTAAGTCAAATCGATGGCTCTGTTCTGTTTAACAGCAAGAGGAAGAACAACATTTATAAGATCAGATTATCTGAGTTGGAGGCTCAGAATGTGAAGTGCCTTCTGTCTGTTAATGAAGAGCAGTGGGTATGGCATAGACGTTTAGGGCATGCCAGTATGAGAAAGATTTCTCAGCTGAGCAAGCTAAACCTTGTCAGGGGCTTACCCAATCTGAAGTTCGCTTCAGACGCTCTCTGTGAAGCATGTCAGAAAGGCAAATTCACAAAAGTCTCTTTCAAGGCAAAGAATGTTGTCTCAACCTCAAGGCCGTTGGAACTTCTGCATATCGACCTTTTTGGACCAGTGAAAACTGAGTCTATAGGTGGCAAGAGATATGGGATGGTTATCGTTGATGACTATAGCCGCTGGACATGGGTAAAGTTTCTAACCCGCAAGGATGAGTCTCATGCTGTGTTCTCTACCTTCATTGCTCAAGTGCAAAACGAGAAGGCTTGTAGGATTGTGCGTGTCAGAAGTGACCATGGTGGAGAGTTTGAGAGTCTGTTTGATTCCTATGGAATTGCACATGATTTCTCTTGTCCCAGAACTCCTCAACAAAATGGTGTTGTTGAGAGGAAGAACAGAACTCTTCAGGAGATGGCTAGAACCATGCTCCAAGAAACTGGCATGGCTAAGCACTTTTGGGCAGAGGCAGTAAATACAGCATGTTACATTCAGAACAGAATCTCTGTGAGACCAATTCTGAATAAGACTCCTTATGAATTGTGGAAGAACATAAAACCCAACATTTCTTATTTTCATCCTTTTGGCTGTGTTTGTTATGTTCTCAATACTAAGAATAGATTGCATAAATTTGATGCTAAGTCTTCTAAGTGTCTATTACTTGGTTATTCTGAGAGATCTAAAGGTTTTAGATTTTATAATACTGATGCTAAGACTATTGAAGAATCTATTCATGTTAGATTTGACGATAAGCTTGACTCTGACCAGTCAAAGCTAGTTGAGAAGTTTGCAGATTTAAGCATTAATGTTTCTGACAAAGGCAAAGCTCCAGAGGAAGCTGAGCCAGAGGAAGATGAACCAGAGGAAGAAGCTGGTCCCTCTAACTCACAAACTGTGAAGAAGAGCAGAATCACTGCAGCTCATCCTAAGGAATTGATTCTGGGCAACAAAGACGAACCAGTCAGAACCAGATCTTCCTTCAGACCCTCTGAAGAGACCTTGCTCAGTATGAAAGGATTGGTGTCCTTAATTGAACCCAAGTCCATAGATGAAGCTCTTCAGGACAAGGATTGGATTCTGGCCATGGAAGAAGAACTGAATCAATTCTCCAAGAACGATGTTTGGAGCTTAGTGAAGAAGCCTGAGAGTGTCCATGTAATTGGAACAAAATGGGTATTCAGAAACAAGCTGAATGAGAAAGGAGATGTAGTCAGAAACAAGGCAAGGCTAGTTGCTCAAGGCTACAGCCAGCAGGAAGGAATAGACTACACTGAAACATTTGCTCCAGTAGCAAGACTGGAGGCAATCAGACTGTTGATCTCTTTTTCAGTGAATCACAACATAATTTTACATCAGATGGACGTGAAGAGTGCCTTCCGAAATGGTTATATTTCAGAGGAAGTCTATGTTCATCAACCCCCAGGTTTTGAAGATGAGAAGAAGCCAGACCATGTGTTCAAATTGAAGAAATCACTCTATGGTCTGAAGCAAGCTCCCAGAGCATGGTATGAGAGACTCAGCTCATTCCTTCTGGAGAATGAGTTTGTAAGGGGTAAAGTAGATACAACTCTTTTTTGCAAGACTTATAAAGATGATATCTTAATTGTGCAAATTTATGTTGATGATATTATATTTGGTTCTGCTAATCAATCTCTATGCAAAGAATTTTCTGAGATGATGCAGGCTGAATTCGAGATGAGTATGATGGGAGAATTAAAGTACTTTCTGGGAATACAAGTTGATCAAACACCAGAAGGAACATATATCCATCAGAGCAAGTACACTAAAGAACTTCTGAAGAAGTTCAATATGCTGGAATCTACAGTGGCCAAGACTCCAATACATCCTACATGCATTCTGGAGAAAGAAGATAAAAGTGGTAAAGTATGTCAGAAGCTCTATCGTGGCATGATAGGTTCACTTCTATACTTAACTGCATCTAGGCCAGACATACTATTTAGTGTTCATTTATGTGCTCGTTTCCAATCAGATCCAAGGGAAACCCACTTAACTGCTGTTAAGAGGATCCTAAGGTATCTGAAAGGCACCACTAACCTTGGCTTGATGTATAAGAAAACATCAGAGTATAAGCTTTCAGGTTACTGTGATGCTGATTATGCTGGAGATAGAACAGAGAGAAAAAGTACTTCTGGAAATTGTCAATTTCTGGGAAGCAATCTAGTCTCATGGGCAAGCAAGAGGCAATCAACCATTGCACTATCAACTGCAGAGGCAGAATATATCTCAGCAGCAATATGCAGCACTCAGATGCTCTGGATGAAACATCAGCTGGAGGATTATCAGATCCTTGAGAGCAATATCACAATCTATTGTGATAACACTGCTGCAATCTCATTGAGTAAGAATCCTATCTTGCATTCAAGGGCAAAGCACATTGAGGTAAAGTATCACTTTATTAGAGATTATGTACAGAAGGGCGTACTTCTTCTGAAGTTTGTTGATACTGACCATCAATGGGCAGATATCTTTACAAAGCCCTTAGCAGAGGATAGATTTAATTTTATTCTGAAAAATCTGAACATGGACTTTTGTCCAGAGTGAAGATGGATCAGAACCTCTGACTATGATACTTCTTGATCAGAAGATGTCTAGTCCAGAAGGTAACTCAATCAGAGTGTGTGTACCCATTGGTACTGACTCTGAAGCTGAGACAGCAACACGTGTGTCAGTATTTCTGATGCATAGTTCCTTGTGCCCGTGTGACAGTCTGTCATGATTGCGTGTAGATGTGCTTCTCTCCTGTGTGTGATATGTGTATTTACTGTTACTATCTATCTTTAATTTTCAACCGTTGATTTTAAATTGCTTTTTGAATCAACAACGGTTATTTGTCAAAACCCACTATACACACACGATCTCCTTCACTTTCGGTTTTTACTCTCTCTCTCTCTCTTGCTATTTCAAAACCGCTTATCCTCGATTTCTCTCTCGATCTCTCTTCATCTTTCAACCTTCATCTTCTACCTAAACCTTCAACCGCTCCAAAAATGGTGAGTCAAACCAGAAGAGCTACTGCAGATGCAACCCAGTTCCCTCATATGGTAGTTGGTCTAGCAACAGGTCAAAGGGGTCCTGAGAATCCGACTCAAGATCAAGGTCAAGCTCAAGAGCAGATTATTCCGATTGCAGAACGGGGCTGTGCCTTTCACTGCGTATATGCTCCTGAGGAACTTCAAGTACTGGCAGAATGGAGATTCGACCTCGACAACCTTGCTACAAATGGGTATGATCTTCGTCCTGAAGTCCAAGTTCAAGGTTGGGGAAATTACTTCAACAGGCTTCGAGGACCGGTGTATGATAAACTGATCAAGGAATTCTGGAAGCACGCCGACTGCGATGATACTCAGGTGGTATCTCACATTCTTGGAAGAAAGATCATCATCACAGAGAAGTCTTTCGTGAACCTGCTGGGTGCAGAAACTGCTTTTGGGTATCGTTTCCAATTCACTGAATCGAAGCTGAAACCCAAGACGAAGGATGAGACCAACAAGGCCCTGTACACCAATTACAAACCGGGCAAGACGAATTACAAAGTGATGGACCTTCATCCCAAGCTCAGGATCTGGCACAAGATTTTGCTCCACTGCATAAACCAGAGACCAAAGGGCAGTTCCCCAGATTACATCAACTTCAACCAGAAGGCGATGTTGTTCTTCATCCAAGACAAGAAGAAGATCTGCCTTCCCTACTTCCTGTTCTCCTACTTGAAGGAGTGTATCCGGAAGTCTCGTACCACTGCCTCCATCAAGTCAGCAATCAAGTATATTCCCTTTGGGAGACTGTTGTCTGATCTCTTCATTGAGAGTGGCCTCATTCAAAATCTGGTAAATGCTGGATGCACAGAGGATCTGACCACTATTGTTAGTGATGTCTTCACTGCAAATTCTCTAAAGAAAATGGGCCTAGTCAAGAAGAAGATTGCTCCTGCCCATGAAGACACATCTTCTGAAATCAGAAGTAGAAGGGTGCCTCTGAATGACTACCCTCTGTGGACACAGGCAGACAATCCTGAAGCCATTAGGTGCTATGTTGAAAACCTAAGGGCTCAAGGCTTTGAAATTGATCTCGATGAATTTTTCAGCAGACTGCCGCCAGCTCCAGAGTTTCCTTCTCCTATCAAGAAGAAAGTTCAGAGGAAGATGATCCTAGAAGAATCTTCTGAGGAATCAGATGTCCCTCTGACCAAAAAGAAGAAGACTGGTCAATCCAAGAGAAAACATGATGAAACCAGCAAGCCCGATGATGGTGATGATGGTGATAATGAGGATGGTCCTCCTTCTCCTAAGAAGAAGAAGAAGAAGCAGGTCAGAATTGTGGTGAAGCCTACTCGGGTGGAACCAGCTGCTGAAGTGATCAGAAGGATTGAAACTCCTGCCAGAGTGACAAGATCATCAGCACATTCAAGTAAGTCTGCAGTTGCTTCTGATGATGATTTGAATTTATTTGATGCACTCCCCATATCAGCCATGCTCAAACACTCTTCAAATCCACTCACTCCCATTCCTGAGTCCCAACCAGTTGCACAAACCACCTCTCCACCACATTCCCCAAGGTCTTCATTTTTTCAACCTTCTCCTACTGAAGCACCTCTCTGGAATTTGCTCCAGAACCAACCCTCTAGGCCAGATGAACCAACCTCTCCCATTACCATCCTGTACAACCCATTAACTTCTGAACCCATCATTCATGAGCAACCAGAGCCTACCCAAACAGAACCTGGACCCAGAACCTCTGATCACTCTGTCCCAAGAGCATCAGAACGTCTGGCTCCCAGAACCACGGACACAGACTCTTCCACAGCCCTTACACCTGTATCCTTCCCAACAAATGTTGCTGATTCTTCTCCTTCCAACAACTCTGAATCCCTTCGAAAATTCATGGAAGTTAGAAAAGAAAAGGTGTCTACCTTAGAAGAATACTATCTCACTTGTCCAAGCCC
This sequence comes from Lotus japonicus, assembly GCF_012489685.1. Classification (NCBI taxonomy): domain Eukaryota; kingdom Viridiplantae; phylum Streptophyta; class Magnoliopsida; order Fabales; family Fabaceae; genus Lotus; species Lotus japonicus. The sequence continues at coordinate 48,857,221 of NC_080042.1, read as the reverse complement.
TAGGAGATATCCTGGCCCTAGACCCGAACGTCTAGTTGACCCAGATGAACCTATCTTGGCCAATCCTTTACATGAGGCAGACCCTTTGGCTCAACAAGCTCACCCTGCCCCTGACCAACAAGAGCCTATTCAACCAGAACCTGAACCAGAACAATCTGTGTCTAACCAATCCTCAGTTAGATCACCCCATCCTCTGGTTGAAACTTCAGAACCTCACCTTGGAACCTCTGAACCAAATGCTCAAATGTTTAACATTGGCTCTCCACAAGGTGCCTCTGAAGCTCACAGCAGCAATCACCCAGCCTCTCCTGAAACCAACCTCTCTATAATTCCTTACACTCACCTCCGACCCACATCTCTCTCTGAGTGCATCAATATTTTCTATCATGAAGCCTCTTTGATGCTACGCAATGTGCAAGGTCAGACTGACCTAAGCGAGAATGCTGAACATGTGGCTGACGAGTGGAACAATCTGGGCACTTGGCTAGTGGCTCAAGTTCCAGTTATGATGCAGCTCCTGCATGCAGAGGGAAGTCAGAGGATCGAGGCTGCAAAGCAAAGGTTTGCTAGAAGGGTGGCTCTTCATGAACAAGAACAGAGACATAAGCTACTTGAAGCTATTGAAGAAGCCAAAAGAAAGAAAGAACAAGCGGAAGAAGCTGCACGTCAAGCAGCAGCTCAAGCTGAACAAGCCAGATTAGAGACAGAACGACTTGAAGCTGAGGCTGAAGCTCTTAGATGCCAAGCACTTGCACCCGTAGTTTTTACTCCTGCTGCTTCTGCTTCCACTCCAGATCCTCACGCTGCTCAGAATGTTCCTTCTAGTTCTGCTCAGCCAAACTCGTCCAGACTCGACATTGTGGAACAACGTCTTGACACTCATGAGTCTCTGCTGATTGAAATGAAGCAAATGATGATGGAACTTCTGCGTCGATCTGATAAACCCTAGCTTTAGGATCTCTTCGCTTTGATTTCTTTTTCTTTATCTACGTTTTATTTCGTTAACCTCTAGCTCTTTCTTATTAATCTTTACTTTGTTCGTTTGTGATTATCTATGCATATATATATATATATATATATATTTCTGACATTATGTTTGCAAATTATTTTTTATTAGTATTCATCATAAACGCTTTTACATCATACATTCTCTTTCTTTTTCCTAAAATCCTAGAATGGAGGATCCCTCCTCATTCTTCTGCACTCCTGGCGCTGCTCTGACCTCTCCTTCTCCAGACGCTCCAGTGCATACTGGATGTTGTTGAGCCTGTCTTTTAGCTCATCCCTCTCCAGAATCTCTTCTGCAGTCTTGAGCTTCTCTTCAAAAATCTCTTTTTCTTCCAGCAGCTTGAGTTCAAGCTGGCTGAGTTCTTGCACCTCCTCCACGAAGGCAAGAAATTCCCTCAAGTCTCTCTTCAACTCTGGACGCAGGTCCTCCTCTAGCAGTGTCCGTGTTAGCTCTGAGATGGTCTGTGTACCCTCTGGATGCCTAATGTTCAGCAACAAGTCCTCCTCAAAGGCCTTCCTTCTCAGCTCTTCTAGTGCTACGATGTATGATGCCATTTTTTTTTACTGAAAATTGCTCGAGTTGTGAAGCTTACCTCTCTCTCCAACGCTTTTTATAGGCTTCACTTTCTCTCTGAAAGTTAATGCTCCTACAGTTTCTCGAGGTTAAGTTCTTGGTAACTGACCCTCCTCTTTACTCCCTTGGCCGGTGGTAAACGTTCTTATCTTGCATTAACTCTTCTATTTATTTCGCCTAACTCTGATTCATGCATCGTTTTCATTTTCTTTAAACTTAGACCTTCTCTAAGGGGGAGTACCTTGTACTTCAAGCTAAGTTTTTCACACCCCAAGCTTTTTGCTTATGACAAAAAGGGGGAGTAAACCCAGTTTTTGATGTGTAAGATGTGTTAGTGTGATTTATTTTTCTTTTGGAGAATTTAAGAGTTCCACCTTTATGACCAAAGATGTGTCACTGGGCAAATACAAGGAATACATTTCACTTCTTCTGAAGTGATTCTAATGTGACTCTGATACCCAAGACTCTGATACCTTGTCCGTGACTCTGATTACTTATGCGCTCTGATTACTCTATTTTCATCTATGTCATAAGTTTTTCACTCTGAACTCTTATATCATTTAGCTCAGAATCTAGACTTTACTAATGTTTTCATCAAGTATTAGATTCAGGGGGAGCTAAGCTCAGAATCAAGCAGTGACTTGAATTCAGAATGAGCAAGATAAACTATTCACATCAGGATAAGTCTTATTCTATATCTCTAAACTCTGAGTGAATTTAGTTTAATGTTTAAGAATTGTTCATCAAAAATCTTAGTTTTGTCATCATCAAAAAGGGGGAGATTGTAAGATCAAGTTTTGATCTAGTAGTACAACTCTATGTTTTGATGATTACAAGTTAACCTTTTGATATGAACAATTGTGGTACTCTAACGTGTTTTTCTGAGTGTGCTATTTACAGGCTCTGACCTCAACTCAATCTCACACAAATCAGAAGCACTGTGTTAAAGAGCGACCCAAGCAACGCTTTCGCATTCACCATGTTCAGTATGAACAGTGGAAAAGCTTCAGAAGTTCTGAAGTTATACAAACTCTGATGTGGACTCAGTCACTAGAAGTTCTGAAGATCCAGAAAGTCTGATAACCAAGAAACACTGAAGGCTCAGATATTCTGATGGTGTAGAAGACTCTGAAGATCCAGAAGCTGATTAGTAAAATTCTAATGTCCAGAAGCAAGATACTCTGAAGACCATGTACTTCCCTCTGAGTTCAGAATCAGAAGAAACAATGGTCAGAGGATCTGGGCTTTCCCTCTGACTCTGATCAACCGGCTTCACAAGTTCCAATATGAAGCATTCCCCTGATCAGAAGTCTCCTAGGTTTAAAGGTCAAGTCGCTATCCAAGTACAAAAGCAACTGTACCTCCCTGACGACCTACCTAACAGTCTCAGACACAGCAGAAGCTGGATTTTCCAGAACTGCCCTCCAACGGTAGCATTTTCCATGCAACGCTCAACCCTAATCCTTGGAGTATATAAAGAGGCTGAAGACTGAAAGAAGCGGCTAGAAGCATTCACATACGCGCAAGACAAATTCAAATTCTTCTAAGCTTTCTTTCATCTGAAATTCATTGAGTTTACTATTAGCTTTTTAGAAGCAAATCTCTTGTAAACAATTCTTTGATAAACAGTTTGTTTAGTTCCTTTAGGAGATCAAGGTTGATCGGATCCTAGAGAAGACTAAGAGAGTGAATCTTAGTGTGAGCTAAGTCAGTGTAATTGTTAGTCACTTGTAGGTTTCAAGTGCAGTTGTAACTCTTACCTGATTAGTGGATTGCCTTCATTCTAAGAAGGAAGACATCACCTTAACGGGTGGACTGGAGTAGCTTGAGTGATTTATCAAGTGAACCAGGATAAAATCCTTGTGTGCTTTTCTATCTCTTATCTTTAGCACTTAAGTTCTCGAAAGATTTGTCAAAATCTTTAAGGTGGAAGCTTTATCTTGAAAACGTTATTCAAACCCCCCCCCCCCCTTTCTACCGTTTTTCATACCTTCAATAAATACTTGTTATCATCAAAACATAGAGTTGTACCACATGACCAAATCTTGATCTTACAAGTGCGACCATGCACATTGCTAATCCTTAATGATGCTTCATGATTAAATGCATTGATGCAATCAAGGAGGGTTTTTGGTCCAGAGTAGGTGTAGGGAATAATAGAAAGATTGAGTTCAGGGGATGAAGGGTGATTGCTACTAGCAACTTCAGACGGAGAACCAATCTGCAGAGTATGATTTGCATAAGTATTGGTCTCAGGGTTTGGTTGAGGGACCTCAGTCTCAGGGTTTGGTGATTTGTCTGGTGAATGGTTTGAGACTGACTCAGCATTCTCTGGAAGAGGAGAATGAGGAGGAAGAGGTGGAGGAGGCATAGAGGCTAGAGGGACCGCTTGGATTGGGGAATCTGGAGCAACCAGAATTGGGGAATTTGGCGCAACCAGAGGTTCTGGCCTGGGTCCAGGGGAGCGGTTCGGACTTGGAACATTTAGAAAATGTTCAGGAATTTCTGAAGATCTTTCTCTGATAAGTTGAAAGAAATAGCGAGAACCTTCAGATTTATTGGAAGGAGAAGAGGAAAGTACATTGGTACGATTGGAAATAGTGGGACAAGGAGAGAGATCTTCTATTTCAGAGTGTTCCTCTTCCGAGTGATCAGAGGGTTGAGGCTCAGAGTTGGCCTTTTAAGGGTGAGGTATCTCTTGAGCTTGTGTCTCATAAATTATTGGTTCAGAGGGTTGTGGATTGTATGGAAGAATAATAGGTGAAGTGGAAGCAGAGGGTTTGTTAGCTTGGAGCATTTTCCAAAGGGGTTCTTCCTCAATGGAAGGTTGGAAGAAGGAGGCTCTAGGGGGTGAAGGGTGAGAGGTTTGTTGATGAATTTGTGTAGGTTCAGGATTGGTTACATCAAGAGTTGCATCAAGCATATTAAGATCATCATCAGAAAGAACAGCAAACTTACTTGAAGCTCTTGCTGCAGATCTTGTGATTCTGGTGGAAGGTGCAGTTCTGGCACGTTCCTGAGTAGGTTCCACAAGAACTACTTGAGGTGCAATCCTGACCTTTTTGGCCTTCTTCTGAGGCGGTGGAGCATCATCATTATCATTGTCATCACCATCAGAGGGATCCTTCTCCTCAGATGTTTCAACTTGCTTCCTCTTGGTCTTCTTCTTCTTTTGGAGACTCAAAATCCGGAGGATCTGGAAGATTTCTGAAGAATTTATCCACATCAATCTCAAAACCTTGCTGCCTCAGATCCTCAAGATAGTATCTGATTGCCTTTGGATTATCAGCCTTGGACCAGAGAGGGTAGTCCTTCAGAGGAATTCTTTTCCTTGGCCTCTCTTCAACAGTGTTGACTTCAGCTTTGGTTTTTATCATGCCCATTCTCTTCATGGATGTGGGAGTGAAGGCATCTCCAACAATTGTTGTCAAGTCTTCAGAGCATCCTAACCTCTGCAGAGCATTTACCAGTTTGCTTTCTACGAAGAGGTCAAAAAGCAATCTGCAAAAAGGTATGTATCTTATTGCAGACTTTGGTGAAGCAGTGGTTCTGGACTTCTTGATGCACTCCTTCAGATAAGAGAAGAGAAAATAAGGCAAGCAGACTTTGGTGTGGTCCTTGATGAAGAACAGCAACACCTTCTGGGTGAAGTTTATGTAATCTGGAGAGCTTCCCTTTGGTCTCTGGTTAATGCAGTTCAGGAGAATCTTGTGCCAGATTCTCAGATCAGGATGAAGATCCTTGGTCTTGCAGTCATTCTTACCTAGCTTCCATGTAGAGTAGAGAGCCATGTTTACTTTCTCTTTAGTGTTGGTTGAGACCTTGGATTCCTGCATTTGGAACCTGTAGTCATTGCTTGATTCTGGACCCAAAAGCCTTGCAATAGACTTCTCAGTAATGATAATCCTTTTTCCCAGAACAAAGGATATCACTTGATTCTCATTGCAATCTGCGTGTTTCCAGAATTCCTTCACAAGCTTATCATACACTGGACCATGGAGTCGTTGGAAATATCCTTCCCAACCTTGCGCTTGAATCTCAGGATGCAAATCAAACCCATTTGCAGCAACGACGTCGAAGTCGAATCTCCATTCAGCAAGAACTTGGAGATCTTCAGGAGCAAAGACGCAAGTAACTGCACATTTTCTCTGAGAAAGAGGGACAACATCCTCAGCATCTTGCACTTGTGCTTGAGCACCCTCAGTCGATCTAGGATGCAAAGCAGGACCCACTTGCCCTATTGGAAGACCCACAACCATTCTAGGGAATACTCTTCCATCGGCGGAACCAGACCTTTCACCAGAGTCAGCTCTTTCAGAATTCGCCAATTTTGAAGGTTGGAGGTTTTGGTAGAAGAGAAAAGTTCGAGGGCGAGAGAGAATTGACGAAGATGAGGGTTTTGCAACACAGGAGAGAGAAGTAAAAACGAAAGTGATGGGAAACGTGTGTGCGTAGTGGTTTTAGAAGGTAACCGTTGTTGATTTGTAAAAGCAAAAGTAAAACCAACAGTTAAAAATTAAAGACATCATTACAATCAGTTAATATACGTATCACACAGTGGAGAAAACGTGCGTTCACACTCATTACAACAGATTGTCAGCACGGGCACAAGGAACGATGTATCATAGTAACTGACACACGTTTACTGTTCTGTTTCAGAGTAAGCACCAATGGATACTTAACTTCTGACAGAGTTACATTCTGAAATAGACATCTTCTGATAGAGAAGCATCGTAGCCAGAGGTTCTGATCCATCTTCATGCTGGACAAAAGTCCATATTCAGATTTTTCAGTATGAAATTAAATCTATCCTCTGCTAAGGACTTTGTAAAGATATCTGCCCATTGATGGTCAGTATCAACAAACTTCATAAGAAGTACGCCTTTCTTAACATAATCTCTAATAAAGTGACACTTTAACTCAATGTGTTTTTCCCTTGAATGTAAGATAGGATTCTTACTGAGTGAGATTGCAGTAGTGTTGTCACAGTAAATTGGAATGTTGCTCTCAAGGATTTGATAATCCTCTAGCTGATGTTTCATCCAGAGCATCTGAGTGTTGCAAATGGCTACTGAGATATACTTTGCCTCTGCAGTGGATAGTGCAATGGTTGATTGCCTCTTGCTTGCCCATGAGACTAAGTTGCTTCCTAGAAATTGACAATTTCTAGAAGTACTTTTTCTCTCAGTTCTATCTCCAGCATAATCAGCATCACAATAACCTGAAAGCTTATACTCTGATGTTTTCTTATACATCAAACCAAGGTTAGTGGTACCTTTTAGATATCTGAGAATTCTCTTAACAGCAGTTAAGTGAGTTTCTCTCGGATCTGATTGGAATCTAGCACACAAGTGTACACTAAACAGAATATCTGGCCTAGATGCAGTTAAGTATAAGAGAGAACCTATCATTCCACGATAGAGCTTCTGACATACTTTCCCACTAGCATCTTCTTTCTCCAGAATGCATGTAGGGTGCATAGGAGTCTTAGCAATTGTTGATTCTGTCATGTTGAACTTCTTCAGAAGTTCTCTTGTGTACTTGCTTTGATGGATGTAAGTAGCTTATGGTTTTGGATCAACTTGTATTCCCAGAAAGTACTTAAGTTCTCCCATCATACTCATTTCAAATTCAGTCTGCATCATCTCAGAAAATTCTTTGCAGGGAGATGGATTAGCAGATCCAAATATAATATCATCAACATAAATTTGCACAATTAAGATATCATCTTTGTAAGCTTTGCAAAAGAGAGTTGTATCTACTTTACCCCTTACAAACTTATTTTCCAGAAGGAATGAGCTTAGTCTCTCATACCATGCTCTGAGAGCTTGCTTCAGACCATAGAGAGATTTCTTCAATTTGAAAACATGATCAGGGTTCTTCTCATCTTCAAAGCCAGGAGGTTGGTGCACATACCCTTCCTCTGAAATGTATCCATTCAGGAAGGCACTCTTAACATCCATCTGATGAAGAATTATGTTGTGATTCACAGAGAATGAGATCAACAGTCTGATAGCTTCCAATCTTGCTTTTGGAGCAAAAGTTTCAGTATAATCTATTCCTTCTTGCTGACTATAGCCTTGAGCAACTAGCCTTGCTTTGTTTCTGACTACATCTCCTTTCTCATTCAGCTTGTTTCTGAAGACCCATTTAGTTCCAATGATGTGAACACCTTGAGGTTTCTTGACAAGGCTCCAAACATCATTCTTGGAGAATTGATTCAGTTCTTCCTCCATTGCCAGAATCCAGTCTTTGTCTTGAAGAGCTTCATCAATAGATTTTGGTTCAATTAAGGATACAAATCCCTTCAGACTAAGCAGAGTCTCTTCAGAGGGTCTGAATGTTGATCTGGTTCTGACTGGTTCATCTTTGTTTCCCAGAATCAACTCCTTAGGGTGAGAGGCAATAATTCTGCTCTTCTTCTGAAGATGTGAATCAGAGGGACCAGCTTCCTCTGAAGTATCTTCCTCTGAAGCGTCTTCCTCTGGCTCAGCTTCCTCTGGAGCTTTGCCTTTGACACAAACACTGATACTCATATCTGCAAACTTTTCGACTAGCTTTGACCGATCAGAGTCAAGCTTATCGTCAAATCTAACATGAATAGATTCCTCAATAGTTTTAGCATCAGTATTATAAATTCTAAAGCCTTTAGAGCGATCAGAGTAACCAAGTAATAGACATTTAGAAGATTTAGAATCAAACTTATGCAATATATCCTTAGTATTTAGAACATAGCAAACACAACCAAATGGATGAAAGTAAGAAATGTTGGCTTTTATGTTCTTCCACAGTTCATATGGAGTCTTATTCAGAATGGGTCTGATTGAGATCCGGTTCTGAATGTAACATGATGTGTTTACTGCCTCTGCCCACAAGTGCTTTGCCATGTCAGTTTCTTGAAGCATGGTTCTAGCCATCTCTTGAAGAGTTTTATTCTTCCACTCAACAACCCCATTTTGTTGAGGAGTTCTAGGACAAGAGAAATCATGTGCAATTCCATAGGAATCAAACAGACTCTCAAACTTTTCATTCTCAAACTCTCCACCATGATCACTTCTGACACGCACAATCCTACATGCCTTCTCGTTTTGCACTTGGGCTATGAAGGTAGAGAACACAGAATGAGACTTATCCTTGCGGGATAGAAAATTTACCCATGTCCAGCGGCTATAGTCATCAACGATAACCATCCCATATCTTTTGCCACCTATAGACTCAGTTTTCACTGGTCCAAAAAGGTCGACATGCAGAAGTTCCAACGGCCTTGAGGTGGAAACAACATTCTTAGCCTTGAACGGGACTTTGGTAAATTTGCCCTTCTGACATGCTTCACAAAGAGCGTCTGAAGCGAACTTCAGAGTGGGTAAGCCCCTGACAAGGTCAAGCTTACTCAGCTGAGAAATATTTCTCATGCTGGCATGCCCTAACCGTCTATGCCATACCCATTGCTCTTCATTAACAGAAAGAAGGCACTTTACCTTCTGAGTTTCCAACTCAGATAGTCTAATCTTATATGTGTTGTTCCTCCTCTTGCTGTTAAACAGAACAGAGCCATCGATCTGACTTATAGCCCGGCAGGACTTTTGATTGAAGATTATATCATAACCCTTGTCAGCTAATTGACTTATAGACAATAAGTTATGATTTAAGCCATCTACCAACAGAACATTATCACTGCATGGACTATTATCTACACCTATAGTACCAGAACCAACAATTTTACCCTTCTCATTTCCTCCAAAGCCAACTTCGCCTCCAGGCTTAAGTTTTAGCTCTTGGAACATACGCCTTTCTCCCGTCATGTGACGCGAGCATCCACTGTCCAGATACCATGATTGGTGTTTCAGTGGAGCGATCAAGGATATCTTCAACATAGATAATCTTATCCTTAGGTACCCATCTTCTGGGTCCTTTCTTGTTAGTTACCCCAGAGGTTCTGGTGACCTTGGGTTTCTCAACATGATAATGTAAAGGGATTTTAGCATGATCTTTATACATAGAGAAAGTTCCCTTTTTTAGAGGGGGGTCAGCAGCTTTGTCATGCAATGGTTCAGGCAATATAGTACCAGAAGGTACAAAATGTTCAAATAGAGGTTTAGTCTTGGGCATAGGAGGCTGATTTCTACTAGGTTTAGAGTAGCCAATGCCACACATTCCATTTTTGCTTACGCCATAGATCATTGAAGCCATCAAGCTTCTATCTACGCTTTTAGCTAGGAATCTTTGAAAGGATTTTTCATATTTAGATTCATGCTTTATATCAGAGGCATCACAAGCAACAACTTCTTCTAACTTAATAATTTGGTTCTTAAGCACAGAGTTAGAGTTTACTAAAGCATGATTATTTTCTTTAAGCTCCGAAATAGTTTTATCATGTTCAGTAGAAGTCTTGGAAATAGCAGAGAAATCCTTTTTCAACCTTTTATGCTTAGTCAAGAGAGAGTTATATTTATCCATGATATCAGACAAAGCACATTTAAGTTCAGAGGTTGAGAAGGAAGCAAATACCTCATTTTCATCATCAGAGTCTGTATCTTCCTCTGATGCAGGTTTAGAGTTAGTTGCTTCTTTTGACTCTACTTGGTTGTCCTTGATAATAGCCATGAGTCCTTCCATAACTTCTCTGTCAGAGTCAACATCCTCTGACTCTGATTCATCAAAGGTCACCATAAGACCTTTCTTAGCTTTGAAATGCTTCTTTGGCTTCTTGTCCTTTTTCAACTTTGGACAATCATTCTTGTAGTGCCCTGGTTCCTTGCATTCAAAGCATGTGACTTACTTTGATGAAGACTTCTTCTCCAGAGCCTTTGAACTTGCTCTGCCTGTGCTTCCAGATGCGGTTAAGCCTTCTGGAGATCAGAGTCAGCTCATCCTCATCAGAATCTTCAGAGGCTTCTTCAGATTCTTCTGCTTCTGCTTGGAGAGCCTTAGCCTTTTCAGATTTAGATTTTAAGGCGATAGACTTCTCCTTCTGATCTTGATGTTCAGCACGCTTCAGTTCATGACACTTCAGTATGCTTATGAGTTCTTCCAAACTCATCTTCTTAACATCTCTTGTAAGCTCCAATGAGGTTATCAAAGGCATCCAGCTTTCAGGAAGACCTCTAAGAATCCTTATGCCATGATCAGCAGTGGTATAGCTTTTGTTGAGGGTCTTATTCCAGCAATGAGCAGCTGAAATCTGGAAAACATGTCTTCAATGGACTCACTGGCTTCCATTTGAAAAGATTCATACTTCCTGATCAAAGACAATGCCTTTGACTCTTTCACCTGCTTGTTTCCTTCATGAGTCATCTTCAAGGAATCAAAGATACCCTTAGCATACTCACGATCTGTAATCTTTTGATATTCTTCATAAGAAATAGCACTGAGAAGAATAGTTCTAGCTTTATGATGCAATGAGTAGAGCCTTTTCTGCTCAGTAGACATCTCAGATCTGGGAATCTTCTTGCCATCAATATCAACAGGACGCTCGTAGCCATCCACAATGATATCCCAGAGATCTCCATCAAAGCCCAGAAAAAAGCTTTCAATCCTGTCTTTCCAGTACTCAAACCTTTGACCATCAAACATGGGAGGCTTTGCACTGTAAACATCTTTTTGCATTTCACTGGTGGTAGCCATCTCAGTTTTTCACACCGGCCCGGATCACTGAACACTGTTAGGTGTGGTAATCAGAACTTGCGCTCTGATACCAATTGAAGGTATGAAAAACGATAGAAAGGGGGGGTTTGAATAGGGTTTTAAAAACTAAAAGCTTAACCCACTCGAGATTTAAATAAATCTCTTCGATCACCAAAGATAAAAATGCAGAGATAAGAGATAAGGAAAGCACATAAATGATTTTATCCTGGTTCACTTGATAAATCCCTCAAGCTAATCCAGTCCACCCGTTAAGGTGATTTCTTCCTTCTTAGAATGAAGGCAATCCACTAATCAGAGTTTTGTTACAACTGCACTTGCTACTTGCAAATTGACTAACAATACACTGACTTATCTATCACTAAGATTCACTCTCTTAATCTTCTCTAGGATCCGATCAACCTTGATCTCCTAAAGGTAAATCAAACAACTGTTTGAAGGTTTTGGGTTGACAAATAAATGCTTCTTTTAAAAGCTAATGGTAAACACACTTAGTTCTATTTGAAGAAAGATTGCTAAGAAGATATTTGAATTTTTGCTTCGCGTGTACAAGTTTCTTAGGCGGCATCTTTCAATCTTCAGCCTCTTTATATACTCCAAGGATTAGGGTTTGAACATTGCATGGAAATGCTACCGTTGGAGGGCAGATCTGGGATTTCCAGGTTCTGCTGTGGCTGAGCATGTTAGGCAAGGTCGTCAGGATAGTACAATGCTTTTGTACTTTGGATAGTGACGTGACCTTTAACCTTGTTGACTTCTGATCAGAGCGATGCTTCGTGTTGGAACTTGTGAAGCTTGTTGATCAGAGTCAGAGGGAAGCATGGATCCTCCGACCTTTGTAACTTCTGATTCTGAAATCAGAGGAGAAGTACTTGGTCTTCAGAGCCAACTTACTCTTGGACTTCAGAGTCTTCACTTTTCAGCTTTTGGATCTTCAGAGCTTCTGGACCGTCAGAGCCTCTGGACCATCAGAGCTTCTGAACCTTCAGAGCGTTTGGGTCTTCAGAACGTCTGGATCTTCAGAACTTCAAGTGATCTGAATCCTCATCAGAGCTTAACTATCTTCAGATCTTCTGAAGTTTTTCTACTGTTCAGATTGAACATAGAGATTGCGAAAGCTTTGCTTGGGTTACTCTTTAAGCAAAGTGCTTCTGATTTGTGTGAGATTAGATCAGAGTTAGAATCTGTCAAGAAAACACTCAGAGAACACGTTAGAGTACCATAACTGTTCATACTTAACAGTTAACTTGTAATCATCAAAACATAGAGTTGTACTACATGATCAAAACTTGATCTTACACAGAGCTCGCCGACAAGCGAGAGCTCTCCCAAGAAAAAGAAGCTGGGCGAGACAGGCTCTTCGACTGCTACGGGCGAGGGATCCATCACGTCCGCCCCGGCTGCCCCGGAAAGCGCACGTGACTCCTTGGTGCCCGATCATCATGGTGAGGCGGACACTTCCCCTGCTGTGGATATTTCCCGCCCCTTGGACTCAACGGCGGGTCAGCAGCCTCCGCCTACTGGCCGCCCGCTGTCTCCTCCGCCCGTCCAGACTGCTCACGATTCACCTCCCCCTAACTCTCCTAGGGTTGGCGGCGAGGAAGAGAGGCTTTCCTTAGACCACCCAAAGGACCCCTCTAGCAGCTCTTCCGTCAATCCCTTCTCCTTCTTACTCTCTCATCCCTACCTCGAGAAATTGAGGGAAGTCCCCAGCCAAAACCCGCTTGCTCAAGAAGTTTTGTCAAGTCTTCTTCGTGCCGGTTGCCTGTTCGCTCAGGTGGCTTGGCAGGCTCGGCCCCTTACTGGAATTGCGGGGCTCCGTCAAGAGGTGGAAAAGTTGCATTCCATCAACCTTCAAGCCAACGAGACCTGCTCCAAGTTGTCAGCCCAGCTAGCCACTGAGGTAGACAGGACAAAGAAGATGCAGAAAAAGCTGGCGGAAGCAACGATTGCAAAGGCTACGGCGGCCGAGAAAGAGAGGCGGCTTGAGAACCAAGTCGAGGGACTCCGCAAGGACCTTAGTGCCAAGGAGACCGCTATTGCTTCCCAGGAAGAAAACCTTGCTGCCAAAGATAAGGAGATCGCCGATCTGCGTGAGAGGCTGGCGGCCAAAGGTGAGTTACTTGCTGAGGCCCGGTCAGATTTGGAATCGAAATGCAAACTTTTGGCCGAGAAGGATGCCCAGGCCATCGCCTTGGAAGAGCAGATAAGGAGAGAAGCTGCTTTCGCGACAACCAACAAACGTATCCGCGGCTTCCTAATTTGCAAAGCTCAGGTCAAGCACCTCCATCCGAATGTCGACCTTGAACCCCTGTGAGTTTTTAAGAAGGTCACACCCACCAGACTGGTGGGTCGGGAAGATCCGCCGGAAGTTGCTCTCGTTGACCTCGGGGACGCTGTGGAATAAGAGAGTAAAATGCAATGTTAACTTGTTTGAAGTTATTGTAACGCCTTGTACTTTTAATTTAATTTAAACTTTTTGTCTGTACTTTAATTTCAAGTTTAATCAATTAAGCTTTATTTCTTTACGTTTTATGTTTGTTTTAGCGCTTTTCCGGAGTTTTTCTTTTCTCTCAACGCCCCCCATAGTTTCCCTTTTTCTGAATTATGTCTGACGGCATTGATGGTGTGCTTTGTTTAACTAGGACTTCTGCTCAATTTTTGAACTGAGGCTTTCGTCACACCAATATTTCCCGTAAGAGCAGGTGTGGCCTCGCCGGTTTTGCCTCGGCGAGGACTTATTATTGCTAATGCTAGGGACCCAATGGCCATATAGGTTTACCCAAACTTATGCCTAGTTATGTTCGTGCGCCCATATTTCGGGGGGAATTTGGGATAAGAAGCTTATCCGCACACATCGCCGACGAGTGACGGCGAGCTGCGTCAGCTTTTCCGGAGTGATCCCCAGACATCAAGGTCGTGTTGGGATCGCCACCTTCAGTTAATTTTTCCCACCTAGCTCTCGCCGCAATTCAGTGTGATTGAAATTGCTGGATATAATTTTTGTATTTTCAATCAGACGTGATAGTCAACAAACTCCCGAGATGGAGAACAAGAACGTGTCTTTGTTTTTACCATTCAGGCGCATTGGCCAACAGACTCTCGAAATGGAGAACAAGAATGTATCTTTGTCTTTACACCTTCAATCTTTGCGAGGCGCGCTTGGCTGATCGTCCTCGTGCCGAAACCAGCTCCTTGTCAGTCCCTTAGCTGTAATAGTATTTTAGGCTCGCCGCGTTCCAGGAATGTGGCACTCGCCTTCCGTCCAAGCTTTCTAGGTGATAATCTCCCTTCCCTAAGGCCTTCAAAATTCTGTAGGGGCCTTCCCAGATTGGACTCAGCTTATTCCTAGTGTTCCCAGTTCGCTTCTTTAGCACCAGGTCTCCCTCTTGCATTGCCCTCGGTCGCACCTTCGAGTCATACTTTGCCGCAGCTCGCTGTTTCATTGCTGCCTCTCTGATGCGAGCCTCATCGTGTGTTTCTGACAACAAATCTAACTCTTCCGCCATGTTGGCAGAGTTCTCGCCCTCAAAACGTGGCGTTGTTCACTGTAAGGCCGAGATTTTAAGTTTATGCTAAGTGAATAAACTTCTTATTCACGATTAGGGTTAATGTAATGTGAAGGGAAACCTGAACGAAAGTTTATTAAATGAAATATATTTATGAAGGAGAAAGTTCAAGAAAAGTTCAAGGATTGCATTATGATCGATAAAAGTTATAGCACGAACGTTTTACGCTTAAACCTAGGTCAGAAACCCTAGTATATAGCTAATTTTCACTTTTAGGCACGATGGCAGTTAATTCCAAAAATCTTCAGAGAAATGTTAGAACTTCTCTTTTTCCATATATCACAATCGTTTCGAGGCGAAACTCTAGGATCTACGAACGTCCGATTCCAACCATCGAAAGTTTGCCGAAACCGAATCCCTGGTATTTCAAAACCCTAGAATTTCTCGACAATGAAGACTTTTTCTATTCAGAGCTTCAAATGAATATTCCACACGCGTACACCCATTTCTCTTGATGATTTCAATCTTTCTTCCGAAGGAAGTTTTCCATTCCGACATTCGATGCAAAAAGCAACTTATCGGGTAAAATAGTTTTATACCGACTATGCTTTAGTTGCCAAAAATACAAGGAGACCACTTTATAGTTTTGGAACTCTTTTGCCAAAACATATCTATTAATTCATGGAGAATGAAGTCGGAAAAATCAGATTCGCGAAACTTTCATTTTCCCGCGAATTTCCAACCTTTATATATAGCAAAGAAAGGAAGAAAAACACAAATTCTCCTCCATTTTCTCTCCCAAAACCGCGGCCAAGAACAAGGAAGAAGGAAGAAGAGTTTTTCTTCATCGTTTGCTTGATCGTCGATCAATCAGTTGCTACTTCAAGGCTTCGAGGTATAGTCGCTAATCCTTACCTCTGATCGCTTTTTCCATAGCTTTTCTGTAGAGTTTTCTGAGCGGATAGTTTATGGGTTTTTGCAAAACTATCCTGAATCTTTCATTTCTGATTCTAAACCTCTTCCTTATGCGCCCAAGATCACTTCTGCCGGGTTAGATTTTCCGTTATGTCGCCGGAATTCCGCCGGAATCAATTTGAGCCTAAAATACCCATTTTTGGAGTTTTTGGTGTAAAGCTTCAACCTTTAGGCTGAAAACTATCGCCTTAGCATAGTGCTAGTAGGATTAGTTGTCATAAACGTCGTTGGTGACGTCCCTGCAAAATTTTATTTTTGGGATTTCAGTTTTGAAAAATCCTAAGTTAAAAATCATGACCAAAATACCCCTGCGACAGTTTTTGATCCGATAATTTTTCCGAGTTCAGAATACCCTTAGTTACGGCTTATGAAAGCATAGGAACCAAGTTTGATCGAAGAAAAATCGAGCCCCATAATTGCACAAAGTGGCCGAGCCCTATTAGGGGGGGAGGAGGAAAATTTCCTTTTCCGAAAACTTGTCTTTCGCGCTAGTTTATCGTACCTTAGGGTATAGATTACTTCGAGTAACCTTAGTAAGTATCGATAGCTTAGTTTCCGATAGATTCTGATAGTATTCTGTGATTTTATTGTAAAGGTGCTTTTGAGGATTTCCCCGAGGACCAACACTTTGAGAGCGAGGAAGCACTAGTTGATCATTCTGGAGAACTTTCAGGTGAGGGCTTCTCACTGAATCTCTAGTTAATGCTTAGGGTCGATGTTTCGACATTGTTTACTGTTTATGCACTGGAATTGTGTGTGATTGGAAAATGTTTTCTGAGGCTTCGGCTGACAATGTAGATGATTCATCTACTGAATGTTTTTGAGATTGTCTTACATGCTATGTGCTATGTGGGTAATCTAGGATGTGTGGTGCATGCTTTATATGCTAAGTGCTAAGTGTTTATGATGCGATTTATTGATATATGACATGTTGTTGATTGTGATGATTTAAATATGCTCTGTACTGGAATCTGAAATTCTGAATGGTGAGAATAGCGGGCAGGTCATGCCGATTTTATTTTGATATTTTTGAGAAAGTTTGATAGGACGAACGAGGTTCGGGCCTTAATTTTGTTTAGTGGATCGAGACATCCTCTAGAAGCGACTTGGGATTGGGAGATCCTGAAAATGTATAAAACTTGCGATAAGACAAAATGGAATCTATTTTATAAAGAAAATTCATAAGACCTTAAATAACCTCAAAATCTTTAAGTAATGATAACAACCTCGAAGGAAGGCATTGGAAGTCAAATCATAGTTTTGGAAAAACGAGGAGTGTCGTCGAATCCAAGTGTTGAGTTTGTTGTTGTGCTGTTGGAGCAGCGTTTGTTGTTGTGCTGTTGGAGCAGCGTTTATTGTTGTGCTGTTGGAGCAGCGTTTGTTATTGTGCTGTTGGAGCAGCGTTTGTTGTGGTGCTGTTGGAGCAGCTATGTGTCGTTATGAAGTGTGTCTTTTGGTCGCAGAATCGACTTTACCTTAGGGTAAGCTTTTAGAGACTTTAACTTCCCTAGAACACGTGGCGACGTGTCGAGTGAGGACGGAGACGTTGTTTGACTAATCATTTTGCATACATGCAACATTAATGAGGTATTAACACAGGACGTACTCTGGACCTCGTCGGTTTCCAAAATGGTCATAAGACCCGGAATGCCGTGAAAGAGCGTTTGTAGACGTCTCTTGTAGCAGACCGAAATGGCAGACCTACGGGTTTACTGCTGATCTGACTACCCCTGTTGGAGTAAGAGGCACGCGGGCCGAAATGGCTCCACCGTGGCTGGTGTTAGGGCTGATCCGTTTGATGTCCATCCCTTTCCGGAATGCATGTGGTTGACTGGGTTAACCTGTATACATATCATGCAACATGCATACTAATTTAGTTGTTGAGTGTGATTGGTAATTGTTAAACCTATTTGGAACATGCTATCTGCTATTATTGTGTTTATGTTATTGTGGAACATGCAACCCTAGGAATGACATCTTTAGCTATAAGCCTAAGTGGCTATCTATTATTTGTACCTATTGGGTTTATTATCTACATAGTTCTTTAGAGTTGACCCTCGCGTCTTCTGTGTGTGCTTTGGCGGACAACGCCTTTTGTCAGATGAATATTGCGGACTGGTTCACCATGGTCCACCCTTCGGGGGGGATTAGGTACGAGATGATAGATCAGGACGACCCCGGGTCGTGGGTGGTTGACCCCGCGAGCCACCGAGCGACGTATTCGGGGCGCATCATGGAGGACCACGTGGACAGTGGAGGACTCTTGAGGTCAGGAGTGTTGAGGCGATGCTCTATCAGCTTCAACTTGCCACCGGGCGTTCACTGCGGACCAGGATTCGGAGGAGCACCGCCGCCACCGTCATCTTCAGAGGAGGAGGATCCCTCAGAGGAGATTCCAGTGGGAGTGCCTTCGGCAGGGTCTAGTGCACCCTCTGTTGCGATCATTGATGATCAAGGTTCGGGCCCTAAGCCCGTGAGTCCAGCATCGGGGCGCACTGCGGTTGCGAGGGGAGGACGGATAGGGCTGGTAGACTTGGTCGTTCTGGATTCTGATTCAGACGACGATCATGCTAGCACATAGTTTTGAGTGTTGGTATGAGCTCCTCGAGTTAGGATTAGTGTAGGAGTAGAGTTTTAGCTCTGACAGTCTTGCTTCATTTGTTACTTAGGGGACAGGGTAGATCCGCCTATAGCTTTTTGTGTGGTTTCCTTACGGGAATCACAGAGAGTTGGTTGGACTTAGGAGGTCTTATTTTCAGGCCATTGGGTCAGCTGATTCTCAGTTTTGAGGGATGGTGTTGCGGGCACTTCACCCTTTTCATTTGGTTTGTATATATTGCCTACGGGCGTTGCACTTTTCTTTCCGTCACTGGAGGTTACTCGTGACGAGGTTGTTACTTACAGCGGGGGCTGTTTATATATTGTATATTAGTTCTATTGCTTTTCGCTTTTGGGTTTTATTTAATTCAGTCTTGTCTTAGTTATTATCGAAAAAAAAATATTTCACGTTTTTCCGCATTAAGTTTACTTTTGGTTACTAAAGTGACGCCACCGAAATCGGGGTGTTACATTCACACGCCACGAGTTGTTGTATATTTCTACGGGCATCATGGCGTCCGCCCCGTAGGCCATCCTGAATGGAGTTTCCCCAGTGGTTGAGTGTTGCGTTGTATTGTAGGACCAGATTACAACTGGGAGTTCATCCAACCAGGCTCCCTTTGCCTCCGAGAGCCGGCACTTCAATCCCCGTAAAATTACCTTGTTCGCCGACTCTGCTTGCCCGTTAGTTTGAGGATGTTCTACTGAAGAGAATCTTCTTTGAATACCCATCTCTTCGCAGAATTCTCTCATTTGGTTACTTGCAAACTGCGTCCCGTTATCTGAAACGATCGCCCTTGGTACCCTGAATCGGCATACAATTCTTTTTCAGTAAAAACCTACGATCTTGGCCTATGTAATGCTTGCGAGGGGCTCTGCTTCCACCCATTTGGTGAAGTAATCCACCTCTACGAGGATGAACTTCATTTGTGACCTGGCGGTGGGGAAAGGCCCAACGAGGTCACCTCCCCACATGGTGAAGGGCCATGGGGAGCTAATCGTGGCTAACTATTCTGCTAGGGCCCTGGGCAAGTCTGCAAACACTTGACATTTTTCACATTTTTTCACGAATTCTGCATAGTCTTTTCTTATTGTAGGCCAGTAAAAGCCTGCTCTGAGGACTTTGCTAGCTAGAGACCTTCCCCCGATGTGACTAGCACAAACCCCCCCGTGAACCTCCGCCATGACAGCCTCGTATTTCTCGGGCGGGAGACATCTCAGGAGTGGCGAGCTAAATCCTCGCCGAAAGAGTATCCCATCGAGTAGAGTGTGGTGTCCTGCCTCTCTTCTTAGTTCCTTCGAGTATTTTACCACCTCGCTTGGCTCACCTGCCAAGATGTCTACGATGGGGTCCATCCAGGTTTCTTGGCGGCCAACAGAGGCTACCAACTCTCCTTCCATGCTAGGATTGGTGAGCATCTCCTGGATCACGCTCCGATTGTTCCCAAGCTTTCGAGTGCTGGCTAATCTTGCCAGGGAGTCTGCCCTTTGTTTTTGCGCCCTTGGCAGGGACTCAACTACCACCTCCTGTAGTCGACCCATTAGCAGTCGCACGCACTCTAGATACTTTATCAAGGTTGGCTCTTTCACCTGGAATTCCCCATTCACCTGGTTTACTACTAGCAACGAGTCTGTTCTAACCAGCAGACTATCGATCTGTACCTCAATTGCCAGCTTCAGCCCGGCGATCGGGGCCTCATATTCTGCCTGGTTGTTGCTGGCTTCGAAATGGAATCTAAGGGACTGCTCCAATATCAACTCCTCAGGCCCTTGTAGCGTGACCCCTGCTCCACTTCCATTGTCATTTGATGACCCGTCGACGAACAATATCCATTGCGTGCTCACCTTCTCACCGCCTTCCAGTGTCAACTCTACCACAAAATCGGCCAAAGTCTGCGCACCGACCTTCCCCCTTTTGTCGTACTGTAAACCGTATTTTGACAATTCGACCAACCATGCGACAAGTCTTCCGGACAAATCTGGCTTCTGCAACACCTGTCTCAAAGGAAGGTCAGTTCTTATCTTTACCTGAAAGCTTTGAAAGTAGGGTCTTAGGCGTCGGGCGGTAACGAGGATGGCGAGCACCGCCTTCTCTATCTTCTGATACCTAATCTCCGCCCCTTTGAGTGTATGGCGTACGAAGTAAATTATTTTTTGTTCTCCGTTTACCTCCTGAAGAATTACAGAGCTGATTGCGTGATCCCTGACCGAAAAATATAAGTGCAAAGGGAGGCCTTGGGTAGGTTTTGACTGCACGGGTGGCGCGAACAACATCTCTTTGAGGCGTTTAAAGGCTTCTTCGCATTCTGAATTCCACTCAAACGCTGCATTCTTCTTTAGGCACTTGAAGAATGGGGCTGACTTGTCACCCGAATGAGGGAGAAACCTGGACAGGGCTGCAATCCATCCTGTCAGGCGTTGCACCTCTTTTACACTGCTGGGGATTTTCATTTCTTGGATTACTTTACACTTATCTGGATTGATCTCAATCCCTATGGACGTAATCATGAAGCCTAAAAACTTCCCGCCCTGTATACCGAAAGAACACTTCTCCGGATTGAGTCTCATATTATGCTTCCGGAGCCTGCCAAAAGCTTCCGTCAAATCCTCGTGATGGCTTGATCCCAAAACCGATTTCACGATCATATCGTCGACATATACTTCCATGTTCCTCCGCATTCTTCAGCCCAAATGGCATAGTTTGATAACAGTAGTTTACCCTAGCGGTCATGAAGGTCGTTTTGTCTTCATCCGACGGGTGCATCTTGATTTGGTGATATCCTGAATAGGCATCCATCAAACTCACCAGCTCATTTCCCGACGCTCCGTCTACTAGCTTGTCTATGCTCGGTAATGGATAAGAATCTTTTGGGCATGCCTTGTTCAGGTCTGTGTAGTCTACACACATCCACCATTTTCTGTTCACCTTCTTTACCATCACCACATTCGCCAGCCAAGTAGGATACTTAATTTCCCGGATGAAGTCTGCCGCCAGTAATTTGTTCACCTCTGGCTGGATTGCCTTCTCCTTTTCCTCGCCCATTCGCCGGCGTGTCTGAGTCACTGGTTTAATTCCAGGATTTAGTGCCAGCCTCTGGCAAATGAAGTTCGGGTCTATTCCTGGCATGTCCTTGTGACTCCAAGCAAAGAGATCCAAGTTCTCGCCCAATAGCTTTGATAATCTCTGTCCCACCGAGGCGTTCCTTTTCCCGTACCGGTCTATCGCGTTGTAGTAGCACTCCCTCACCGATTTTTGGTCCACAGCCACTCTCCCAATTTGTCCATTCGGCAAAGGATATTTAACCGCCAAGTGTGCCGTCGAAATCACAGCGCACAGCTGGTTCAAGGTGTTCCTGCCATTTATCATATTGTACGATCCCTCCGTTCCTAGGATCAAGTATTTCACTTTCAGCGTCCTAGCGTTCTCTCGCTCGCCGAATGTGGTGTCAAGGTCAAGGACGCATCTCACCCAAACTTGCTCGCCCGCAAACCCCACCATAGTCCCTGCATAAGGAGTGAGATCTGCCTCATTCAAACCGAGCCGATCAAATACCCCGCCGCCGTAAATGATGTCCGCCGAACTCCCTTGATCCAAAAGCACTCGTTGTACATTAAGTTGGTTGACGCGAAGGAGGATTACGATCGGATCGTCCAGACGTGGCTTTATTCCAATGAAGTCACCGGACGAAAAGGTAATGTCTGGATGTGAAAAACCGAAAGGAACTTCTGTTACCGTGTTCACCGCCCTAGCATACCGCTTTCTAGTTGCACTGGTGATTCCTCCTCCTCCAAACCCTCCAGCGATTGTGTGCACTCCTTTGGGTATTGGAGCTCTACCGCCCTACACTCTAGTAGGCCTTCCTGCCGCTATCAGTTTCCTGACCTCACGCTGCAACGTGCGGCACTCCTCTGTGACGTGGCCCATGGCCTGGTGATAAACGCACCACTTACCCCTCGACTCGCCGCTTATTCGCGTTGTTAACGGCTCTCGGAGGATTTTCGGTGTAGATGGTTTGTCCATGCATGTCAGCTTTCCTTTTAGAGATGAGTTTGTCCACTCCTTCGGGGATTTCCAATAGCTTTTCCTTTGCAACATCCGAAGCTTCGTCGTTGTATTTGCCTCCCGAGCCTCTGCGTCCTCCTGCCCCAAACCACGACTTATGTCGCGAATCAGCCACCTCCAATCTCTGAGAGTGTCCAACGACCAAGGTGACGGCGGTTTTCCTTCTGAGGATTTCAGCAAGGACGCTGAAGATTCGGCCTCCTCCTCACGTCGCCTTCTATACGCTTGACGCGGATTGCGCGTGTGTTTCATCCTTCGTTCGCCTTGTCGACGTTGCACTTCCATCAAGTGCCACCAAGAAATCAAGAATTTGACTCAGAAATCGAAAACCGAAGAAAATCGCACGAAAAAACGAACTTCACTCGGCTAAGCTGTGCTTCCACGTAGTCCGGGAATCAAAATCTACCGTTCCCCACAGACGGCGCCAAATGTTCCATCATGAACATTGAGATGAGGTGTAGTACCTAAGGTGCAAGGAACGTGATGTGAGATTCCTAGAGAGAAGGAGAGTGTAACCGCTTAGAGAGAGAAAGTAACTGAATTTTAAGCTTGTTATTTCTCAAATGAGCTAAGAGTCATTTACAATTGGTATCCCTCCCCTATTTGTAGTTGGGGGAGTTGGGCCTAGCGCCTCTAAATCATCCTAATTGGCCAGTTGGGCCTTTGGGACAAAGGCCCAAGTCCCTGATGCGGCCCTTGCCTCAGTCCAGCGCCCCTGGGCGAGGAACCCTAGGGTCTCGCCCAGTCCAGCCTTGTTTGGTTGGAAAGAAGGAAAGAAAACACGGAATTCAAAGTGTGAATTTATATTAAGGTGTAGTCTAAATTCACACCTCGAATTCCGTGTTTTCTTTCCTTCTCCCTTTCCTTCCCTCCAACCAAACAAAGTCAGGTACGTCATACTCTTCCACACAAGGAAGAAATTTAAGAAATTGAAGTAATATAATATATTTAAGGTATGAGATGATTTCGGTAGTACTATAGGATTTAACTCATAGAGGTATAGAAAAATATTAGGAAGATGAATAATTATCCTAAAAATTATTAGAGACTCTATAATATAATTTAAAATCACTTTGAGCAAGTTTAAGTGATTAAAGTGTAGAAGTGTTAGCAAAATATTATTATATATATACATTCTTAAACTTCTTGTAGCATTCTTCTCCTTCTTTCATTTTCTTTATATAATTTTCTATTCTCCTCACAAACAGATTTGGTCACTTACGTGACCATTTTTCTTCTTTCATTCATTTTTATTTTTAATTTTATTTAGGAAGATAAATGTAATATATAAAAATAATACTAATAACATATATCCTTATAGACACACACAATGCAAAATAATCATCAATTTAAGCTTAAGAGCGCTTACCGCCTTTAAGTCGATATAACTAGTAATTAAACGCTTAATCTACCTGGGTCTTACAAATATGAACACAAGCGAGATTTAGGAAAGGAGTTCAGAAGAGTAAGAAGAACGAATTGGGGACGAAGGAGAAGATCAGAGGAGAGGAAAATGTGATAAACCCTAATTTCAGCAGATAAGAGGAACGAATTGGGGACGAAGGAGAAGATCAGAGGAGAGGAAGAGAGGAAGTTGTGATGAACCCTAATTTCAGCCGATAAGAGGAACGAATTGGGTTCGTGAATTGGGGTAATTTGTGGGGAATTAGGAAAACATTGGGGGGAAATATGTTAAGTAAATTAAGTTAGAATTAGGATTATAACAACTTAATTTATATTAACAAATTTTAATTTTTGTTTTTTTTATTTTTATTTTATTTTTTTAAAGCACGTCATCATCATTTATCCAGTCATCATGTCATTTCATCACTCATCGGAGCACCGCTGGCTCCATACGTTTTTCATTCATGAGGACCTTTTGCACAAATTTTTCTGGTCAGGGATCTACTTCAGACGGCGACACAAAGACAATGACTAATATAAGGTTTAAGCCCAAAAAATAAAAATACCACATCCGTTTACTATGGACCACTTTTTTGTGGTCCATGGTTACACCACCTACTTTTTACCTCCTACTGTAGGTTCAACAGGTAATTTTGTATTTTTCAAAAATAAAATAATTAATATAATATATATAATTAGTTATATAATTATTGACCTCTTAATATGATTTGAACTAATTGATCAGGTAATTCATCATCAACAACCTTCACCTCTTTCCTTTTGTTCCTCATCTTCAACTCCAGACCACCATCACCCAGAACCCACCCACCACCATCACCACCACCGGCGAACGGCGGCGAGGTCGCCGGAGAATAACAACTTCAGTAATCAAATCCCACAGATTGAGAGAAAAAGAGAATCAGATATGAAGAAACAAAAAATTCAGATCCAGAAAAATCCATCCAAATCTCACAAAAAACCCATGTTTCTTCATCCAAATCCATCCAAGTTTCAGATTGAAACTCAGGTTCTCTCATCATAGCATATTTATTTGGCTTGCTTCTCCCTTCATCTTCACCAAGTAAAAGCTTGAAGTTTTTTAACCATCCACCATCAAAAACCCAGAAGATAGAAAATAAGAAGGAAGAGGAACCCAGAATCAATCACCATCACCAACCCAGAAACCCACCCCACCCTCACCCCCAGCCCCACCTAGAAACCCAACCACAACCCACCCTCACCCCCAACTGGAAACCCACCCCATAGATCGAAACCCAGATTCCAACCCACACCACCCTCACCCCCAACCCCACCCAAAAACCCACCCCCACCGATTGAAACCCAGATCGCAACCCACCCTACCCTCACCCAAAAACCCACCCCCCCCGATTGAAACCCAGATCACAACCTACCCCGCCCTCACCCCAACCCCACCCAAAAACCCACCCCCACCCAAAAACTGAGCTCACAAACCCCATCCAGAACCAAAGAGAAGATGAAGAAGAGGAAAACAGATCTGAGAGAAGAATCTGAGAGAAGAAGAGGAAAATAGATATGAGATGAAGAAGGGGGTACTGATGCTCAACTTCTGAACCCACCCCACTCCACCTCCACGCAGATCTGGAACTAGAAGTGGAGGAGGGAGATGGAAGGCGTCGGGGAGAGGAAGACGGTGACTCATCTCCAGGGCGAGAGGTGCTAAGGTGGCTGCGCGGCTAGGAGATAGGGTGAGAGTGGTGGCCGGTGGCTATGGATGGAAGGCAACTTGTGTTAGGGTTTTGAGGAGAGGTGGAATGAGCACATAATCTGGTTTTTTTAAATGAAATGGTGTTAATTACTAATCTTTACTTACTAATTAAATAATTTCTGTTTTATATATTAATTATTTGTTTTTTCAAATTTTCAAAAAATCCAATATTACCTCCAGTACCAAGTCAACAAGTAGTGGTCTAAGTTTAGAGCATCATTATCCAAGAAACTCATTAGAGTTTCTAATTTAAATTTTGGTAATGTCACGTCATTTAAATCACTTTAATAAACTCTACTCACTTTTTACTCCAATCCAGAAATTCTAAAAAGTTTCTTAAATGGACCCCACAATATACCCCACTACTTTCTTGTAAATCCAATTACCTATTTATTTGCCTTTTTATTTGTTTTTTATTTATTTTTTAATCATTAAATTTAGAAGAGAAACTTTGAACAAAGTTGCTTGCCACGTGGAGAAACTTAACTTTCTGCAAGAGTTAAGAAACTTTACTTCAGATGACATGTCATAAAGAATTTCTTTGTTGCTCTTAGACCACCAAAAACCGGTCCAAAATAAAATTTTCCCTAAATTCCGGAAAGAATGACTTTTATAAATCAAGGCTTAATTACAACTTTGGTCCCCGACGTTTACCAATGCCACGATTTTGGTCCCTCACCTAATTTAATTACATGGATGGTCCCCGACGTTGTAGGTTGCGTGCAACGTTAGTCCTACCGTTTATTTCTTAATGGAGGAGGCTTACGTGGACGTCTAGTTGGAGAGAAAAAAGAGATCTGAGGAGAGAGGGGAGCACGTGAGTATCACGTGAACTCACGTGAACCTTATATGAACCCATTATACCCAAATCTGAAACCCTAGGGATCTAAATCGCGTTACCTTCTTCGTTCCAGGGAGGTTAGGGGTTTGAGTATAATGGGTTCAGATAAAGGTCACGTGATACTCACGTGCTTCCCTCTCTCCTCATACCTCATTTCTCTCTCCAATTGGACGTCCACGTAAGCCTCCTTCATTAAGAAATAAACAGTAGGACTAACGTTGCACACGGCCTACAACGTCGGGGACCATCCATGTAATTAAATTAGGTGGGGGACCAAAATCGTGGCATTGGTAAACGTCGGGGACCAAAGTTGCAATTAAGCCATAAATCAATTTTTTTTTATCTCTTTTACTTCTCTCCGGTTAAATTGGACAAAAGGAACGAAACGACGATAACGTTGCTCATGTTCTCGTGTTTGTGTTTCTTCTCACACAATCCCCTTTCACTACTTCACTCCCAATAGCTAGCTTCTCCATGGAGGCCAGGATCTCTTCCTCTCTTGGCCTCCCATCTCCCAAACCCCACGATTCCTTAACCCTCATCACCGATTTCCCCGCCCTCCTCAACCACTTCACCGCCACCACCACCACCACCGCCCTCCCCTTCGCCTCAACCTCCGACCCGACCCGCACCCCAAAATGGCCCCGACCCGAATTCCGCCCCTCCCCTAACTCCCAAACCCTCACAAAATCCCTCTCCGTCCTCGAGCGCGCCCTCATCGGCGCCGGCGGTGGCGGCATCGCCGGCGCCTTCACCTACGCCTGCCTCCACCCACTCGACACCATCAAAACCAAGATGCAGACCAAAGGCGCCTCGGTTCTTTACAAGAACGCCCTCGACGCTGTCGCCAAGACCTTCGCCGCGAACGGCATCCTCGGCTTCTACAGCGGCTTCTCTGCGGTGGTTGTCGGCTCCACCGCCTCCTCCGCCGTCTACTTCGGCACCTGCGAGTTCGCCAAGTCGTTTCTCTCCAAGCTCGATAACTACCCCGCCGTTCTGATCCCACCCACCGCCGGCGCCATGGGAAACGTGGTGTCCTCCGCGATTATGGTCCCCAAGGAGCTCATCACGCAGCGAATGCAAGCCGGCGCGAAGGGAAGGTCGTGGCAGGTTCTGGTGAAGATCCTCCAGAACGACGGCGTAATGGGTCTCTACGCCGGGTACTCCGCCACGTTGCTGAGGAATTTACCAGCTGGGGTTCTGAGTTACTCATCGTTTGAATACCTTAAAGCTTTGGTGCTGAGCAAGACGGAGAAGAATCACCTGGAACCGGTGCAGAGCGTGCTGTGTGGGGCGCTAGCGGGTGCGATTTCTGCGTCGCTGACGACGCCGTTGGATGTGGTGAAGACGAGGTTGATGACGCAGGGGCATGTGGAGGCGGTGAGCAAGGTTGCGACGGTCATGTATGGCGGCGTTCCGGCCACCGTGAGGCAGATTCTGGCGGAGGAAGGGTGGGTTGGGCTGACACGTGGAATGGGACCGAGGGTTCTTCATAGTGCTTGTTTTTCTGCTTTGGGGTACTTTGCTTTTGAAACTGCGAGGCTTGCTATACTGCAGGAGTATGTGAGAAGAAGGGAGTTGAATGAAGTGGCTGTTTCTCCTACCTGAGTTGATTGCATTTGTGCGGTACTTTAGATTCTGCTTCATACATTCTTGTTAAATTTATCTTTGGATTTTGCTTGTTCTTTTTTTGTTTGGTGTTTACATAAGGCTTTTCAATGGTAAGTCAAATAATTTTTCAACGCAATATAATATTCTCCCCTGTCCCTTTTTGTATGTTCCTTTATCTTTTTGTAGCCTGAGTAAAATTTGAATAGAAGGGGAGCCTTTGCACAAAGTTAGAGTTGATGTTGTTTGATTAGTAGTAGGGTTGGTTATGCTGTTTATTCACTTTTGCAGAGAACCCTCATCACTTAACTCAAAGATAAGTCACTGTATGTTTTGAAAAAAAGTTAAGTTCCGCGATTTAGGCTGAGAATAGCATAAAAGCTTAAGCTATTAGCTTTTGACCATGCAATTTTATCAAACACAATTAGTCTCCTACAAATGTAATTCAATGTAAAGCCTCTTAAAATAAACCTGTCCACCCATTATCCTAGATCTTGTCATGGTGAGAGCTTCAGAATGTCAGAAGAAAAAAAAATTATCATGGGGGGTTGAAACCAAAAGGACATGTGATTTGGTTTCAGCATATGTGCACCTAGTTCCATCATTAAAGTAGTGTTGCCATTTCCTTTGTAATCTCAAAATCTACTCACTGACAGTTATTCATAAAAAATGCTGTTTTTATGAGAATTAGTTAGTCAATTAGTAAGTTAGTTCAAATGAGAGATAAGAGATGAATAACAGAAAGGGGGAGATGAGTGAGTAGGTTTTGAGATTGGAAAGAAAAGTGCGGAGAGTTTAAGGTCTGCTGAATACCTGGTGTGATTGAATTTGGCAATTTGCTATTAATAAACCATGTTTTTTGTATTCTGATCGAGTTTCTACCAGATACTCTTTCTTGTGCTGTACACTCCTTGTGTCAATTTTATGTAAGCTATTGTCAATGTATGAGCTTCGGCTCAGACAATAGGAGCTGAATATGTGCATACACTCTATTCGTTAGGGTATAATTTGACAGAGGGATTTTGAGGGAAAGGGAAAGGAGGGTTAATTTTTTAGTTTTAAATCCTCCATCCTACAACGTCATGTACCTGCAGCCTGAAAAATAATCTAGCTAATACTTAATAGTTCCACTAGAATAGAAGTTGCTGGAGGCTGAAAAGTGAAGGAGTTAATTGAGACGCATGGAAAATACTGTTTCTCAAAATATTGTTTCTCTGTAGTTTGAACTTTAAAGAATGGGGTAGGATGGAGGAGTTAGGAAGGAAGGGAATGCCATCCACACTATATTTTTAGTTATAATTTCTAT
Organism: Lotus japonicus; assembly: GCF_012489685.1. Taxonomy (NCBI): domain Eukaryota; kingdom Viridiplantae; phylum Streptophyta; class Magnoliopsida; order Fabales; family Fabaceae; genus Lotus; species Lotus japonicus. The sequence goes on along the minus strand of NC_080042.1, from coordinate 48,827,946 downwards.
TGTCATATGACCGACCATACACCCCATCTCGACCATCTTGCATGCCTTTGTGCAGGCCTTTGTTCTGTTGCGCAGGTGGTGGATGATAGGGCGTTATAAAACTGAGGCATGCAGACGGTCCGTGATGGGGAGGTATGCACACATGGCCATAGAAATTAAAACTAAAAAATTCTTATTATGTGAATGACATTCCCTTCCTTCGTGACTCCTACAGTACATCCTGCCCACGTCGAAGTTCTAACTATAGAGAAACAATATTTTCCATATGTCTGAAATGACTCCTTTACTTTTCTGGCTTCAACAACTTCTATTCTAGTTGAACTATTAAACATTAACGAGTTTACTGCATTGTCTATTTTTGTATTTCTACCCTATCCAAACTGGATTCTTCTCAACATGAATGACTGTTGATTGACCAGAGATTTCTGAAGGTTTTCATTTTTCAGATATTGACTACCTTTCTTCGTTTATTTGAATAAGAACAACCAATGGTTGTTGTGTTGTATGTTACTATGCCTTTGTAAATATTAAATAATCAGATATTGAAGATAAAAGATGATACTCTGGTTTTCTTATGGGAAAATCAATCTTTAGATTACAAAACATGAGGCAGAATCTTATCCCAATTCCTAATGAAACTTATTTACAAATTGGTTTTTTTAAAAAGAGAACCAGTAAATTTCTAAAAGAGAACTGGTAATGCAACCTGATCTTTCAAGGTGCTGTAGTGGCCCATGAGGTACTGTATGAGAGAAGCCACTTACAATAAACTGAAAAATCAAAACAGATACTACACCATACTTTGCCCTCCGCTGCATTATTTCCTCCAAGAAGAAAGGAAAATTTAATGTTGAAATAAAGAGAAAATATGAATTATTTGTCAAAATCATGTCAAAGAGGGCTTTTTAAGAAAAGCTAAAATCATTAATTTTTTATCGAGTAAAATTATAGACTCGAATCATTGGATGCCTCTACTTAACTACAGCTGAGGCGCGTATGGAATCGGCAAAAGTCTCTCTCTTACCCTTGTCCCAGAGATGTTCATTTGACCCCATAATTGTTGCTGAGTCCATAATGGACTTCCTTGATTGGTGTACAGTTTACTACTTCGGCAAAGCCAATTGAGTTGTTGTATATGGGAGCCTTGTTCAAAAGGGTTTATTCTTTTTCTGGCTCATATGTCATTTTAGGTTTTGTCGCCTTTGGGTTTTAGGGGCTACTATTTGGCCTTTAGGATTTTGCATCATGTTCTTATGCTGGTTATGTCAGCTGAGTGTGCATGTTTGTTCTTTCATTTCCCCATATGTATGTGCATTGTAGATTTGTAGTAGCAACACTCACAGAGAGTTCTTCTCTCATGTTTTAAGTGTCGTTCGACAACTCTTTGGGTTTAATTCCATAACCTTTGACAAAAAAAGGCATGTTTATGTATTTTTGACTTTTCATATTTAACGAGAACAAGAGTTGTTGCTACCATGACCTAGAAACACATGGTTCACCACTCAAAGACTCCAAACAAAGCATCTTCAATCAGTACAACATACAACAGAGTCAAACAACCCTAAAAATTCACGGCTGCCTACCTATCATCTTTGAACCCACCACCAACAACAACAGTTCCATCCTCATCCTCTTCATCCATCATGTGTGAAACTCATAGAATCAACGAGCTGTATGGATGTTGAAGACGAGGATGAGGTCCAAGGGTTTCCATTTGCGAAGGTTTCGAGCAGATCCGTTTAGGGAGCATACGAGCACGACGGCATATGGAATGTGGTCTAGCGTCGACGGCAGCCAAATCGTGGCTGTAAGAGAAAAACCCTTTGTTGATGATTGTTACAGCGGCGGTGCTAGAAGATCGGTGTGTGCCCTAACATCAAGCAAGGAGTGATCTTGGCTCCACCGTGGAGAACTGGAAAGGCTTGGGCTCACAGCCATAGACGACGTCGATCCGAGTGGAGAGGCTCTGGTGTCGCCGCTGCAATCGTTGAAGAATATCTGAGAATGGACCGTCATGGCGGCACCCACAAGTTCACAAGTATTTTATAGGATTAACTCATGAAGCATATATAAAAGCTAGTACGTTAAAAAAATGTAACATCACTCATAAAGCATATATAAAAATGTAACATCACCCTATAAAAAGATACGTTAAAAATGTGAATGGGTCTCACTAATGTAATTTTTGAAACTGACTGTTTGACCCTCGCACAAATTTGGAAGTCTCAGGGGAACTTTTCTTTCTATATGCATCCTGTAGTGAAAGATTGTATGTTTTTGAATGAATGAATGAAGTGAAAGATTGTATGTTGCTTGTGAATGGTTTGGGCTCAGACCGAATTAGTTCATGCTAAGAAAAGCTGCAATATGACCGTTGATTTTATGTCTAAATTTGCTTTGTCTTTATTCACTATGATATTGTTCGAATTGACTAAGGTCCTTATTCACTAAGTTATAATGTTTCATCCGCACCTCTTTTTTGAGGTAGAATGGTGAGAGAGATAGGAAGAAAAGAAAAAGTAAGAGAGAGAAAATATGAGATGTGATAGATGATAAGATAAGAGAGATAAAAATAAAAAGAGGTGGAAATGAAGTGTTTAAAAAATGAGACTGTATATATCATTATGTTAAAAATTAATAAAGAATATTTATTTCATTGCATGAAGTCAATACCTGCACACTCTCGCTCATGTCACCGCTCACCAAGACATTCATGTCTCCCATACGTGCCTCCCTCTTACATGAAAATTAAATTAAAAAATAAATCAGCTGATAAAAATATTTAAAAAGAAAAATCAAGAATTGTAATTTAAAAAAAAAATCTAAATTCTTTCCAACTTCAACGTGTTATTGAGTACTTTATGCTCTTGTCTAGTATCATTCATGAATAATGATATTTAATAATAAGGGTTAATCCTCTAATTGGTCCCTGTGGTTGTGTGGCCGTCTGAAATTAGTCCCTCCCGTAAAATCTAAGTCCTCGTGTTTGAAAAAGTGTGTGTAGCAGGTCCTCGCCGGAGGGACTAATTTCCACACACTTTCCAAACACGAGGACTTAGATTTTACGGGAGGAACTAATTTCAGACGGTCACACAACCACAGGGACCAATTAGAGGATTAACCCTAATAATAAATAAGAAAACCCTGCAACTCTATTTCAATTCACATCTCCTCCTACTCACCCAACCGCTAGCTCCTTTCTCCCCCTCCTTCGCCACCTTCGACTAGCATGTTGCATGCATGACTGGTTGCCCGTCCCAGTCACTGATGTAAATGTTGTATGCAAAACAGCGGGAGAAGAAGTATTGAACATTTTTGGATTAAACCTAACTTTACCAAAATTGCTTTACATATGTAGAAATTATTTAGTCAGTCAATATAAAACCTTAAAACATGCATGTACAAGCAGAGGCGGAGTCATAATTTTCACATCAGGGCACCAAAGATTAAACAATTCATTTATATTTGCTTGTTTGGAAACACTTTAGAAAATTGATGTTAAACTAAATTATAGTAAACAAAAACAAAGCGAAGTTGTTTCTGTCCATTATAATTTTAATTTAATTTGATTTCTATTGTTTATCCAAATATTCACTTTGATTAAAAAAAATTCTCACAATCATAAGTATGTTTGGATACTAATCATAGTCGGGTAACTCGATAAAGCTTGAAAGGGAATGACATCTCTCCACAAGTACGGTATATCAGCTATTGTAAACTTATTATCGTAATGTGTATCATATTCTCTTAAGCTCATTGTACCTCTTTCAGAAAATAAAAATCCAATAAGTTTTTCATCTGAAAAAGTATAGGTCATGATAACTGATATGAAATATAATACTACCTATGGTCCTATCTATAAGAAATAAAAAAAATACACATAGTTTATGAAATGTAGTTAAACTAGTTAAAATGCATTAAATTTGTCTTGAATTAAAATAAACTTCCAAGTTTATCCTTTGTTATTAGTGTTGGAGAGCGGAAAGGAGAGAGAATAATTAATAAGATACATTTTACTAGTTAGAATTAATAGGGGCATTATTTTAATGTAACACAAACTTTCATTTAATTCTTATAAAAATGATCAAGATTATTCTTCTCTTTGGTTCTTATAAATAGGACCGGAAGTAATAATAATCAATGAAGATATTATTTATAGGTATAAATTTACTAAAACGTCAATTTAGGCACTAAAGTTCGCCTAGCCCACTGATAACTCATGTTGTAGATGACTGTCGTGGAGAAAGTTTGATATGTAAATATGATGCATGGAGCATTCGAGCCTTAAACACCTAAGAGGATCATTGATGTTGTTTTGTAAATGTTGCTACCTTTAGTTTTCTTTTCCTTCTTGTATTGGATTGAAGTACCCCTTGTACTTAACTTCAATATATTTCATATGACTTACAAAAAAAACATATATACCACTGCAACACCTTGCAATCTACAACACCCCGCTAGGCCACCCGGTCCATACGCCCTTGAATTAGTGGTAACATTGTTTTGAAACAGGTTGAACGTCCAAACCTCAATCCAACCAAAAGTTAATTTTTTTCAATTACAACCGAAGATGCTTGTTCCGTACTAGGGAGTTCTGACGTCGGAAACTGACAGAAAGTAAACCCTAGCAGAGTGCTAAAAATATCACAAAAGGAATATTCTCATTAAATGTTCGAAAGGTACTTTTTACAAGGGGTTGACCTCTCCTTTTATAGAGGGAATGATCATAACATGGACTGTCACTGTACTTGGGCCTGACAACCGGGGCCCAAGCCTCTATACATATAAGACAAAACTAAAGGAATCTTCCAGCTGGCGCGTGGACCCATCCAGAAGACAGGCGGGCTTCGATGTTGTTCCATAAACCCCGCCATGGCTGCTTTCGTTCATCTAAATGCTCGATTTGGGCGGGAATAAGGGATACTTATATCCCGCCCAGTCCACATGCCCCCAAGACATGAGGCTTAAGTAAGTTGAGTCGAAATGTCTTTATACGTTGCTTCGTCGCCTACCTTTATCATTTACTTCGTTCTTCTGATAATTGTGTCGCCGTTCTTTCATTTGTGTAGGTGTCCCGCCCAGTCCACATGCCCCCAAGACATGAGACTTAGGTTCCTTGAGTCGAGACGTCTTTACAGTATATCGCCATTCTTTGTAGTCATGGGCCTGTCGTCACATTCTTGCTTATGAATTCTCGCCATTTTCATGCTCCTTTATATGTCGCCATTTTTTATCTTTGTCGATATCTCGCCGTTATCACACCTGTCAAACACGTCTTTTCAACTGACGCACGTATCCTTCTTTTCCGGGATTTTGCTATCATTTGCCATAAATGCAGTTGTGCGTCTCGAGGAGTTATGTCTTTTCGTTTCATACCTTTTCAAATTTCAAATCCCACGATCCCACGATCCTTCGCAGTCTTTCCCACTCATTCTCTCTCTTCCTTTTTCTTCTATAAATACCCTTTTTACCTTTCACTTTTCACTTTTCTGAAAACCTTTGCTCTGAAAACTTTTTCATCGCAGCTTTCCCTCTCTTCTTTGATCTCCGGTGAACCTTGCTCACTCCGGCCGTCGTCATTGCGCGGTGCTCCCCCATCGCCGACGTTCTCTTTACTCAATCCTCCGCTTCTTCCTCCGGTGAGTCCTTCCCCTTTCTCTTTTCTTGACACTGTGTCTTCTTCTTTCTTTGTGTTTGGACCTGTTCATCTTCTTTTTTATTTTTATGAAATTACCCAGCATGTCGACACAAAATTTTAGCATTTCCTCCTTAGAGCTCACTTCCCCTTCTACGGAGGGGGAAGTTTCTGCCCCCACCGTTATCGAAATACAATCCTCGCCCTCCACTCACGAGGATTCCGGTCCCGCCGGCTCCGTTGATTCTATTCTCTCCTCTAATGGAGATTTGTCTTCGCCCGAATGGCGTTCCAATGCGCATTTAGTTGAAGATAAGTGTCTTTGGCGCTCCATCTGGGGTAGCCTTGGGAGCATCAGTTCGCTTCGAATATCTTCTCAAGGGTTTACAAAGATAAATCCCACCACCTCAAATAACGAAGATCACCTGTTAAATGTTCTTCCATGTGGCGAGGACGATTGCGTTCTTTTTCGCAAGGAACCCACTGATGAATCGCCCGATTTCTTTTTTGTTTATGGTTATTTTTTCTTGGATTTGAATATCAAACTCCCTTTCTCGCCCTTCATATGCCACGTTCTTACCTTTTTGAACGTGGCGCCTTGTCAACTCCAGCCCAACGCCTGGGGTTTCATTCGCTGCTTTGAAATTCTCTGTGAACATTTGAGTTGCACTCCCACCTATCCCTTGTTTTTCCTTTTTTATAAGACAGTCACCACAAAACCTACATCTGTCAAGTGGGTTCCCCTTTTGGCTCGCAAGAACATGAGCCGATTCACCGCCCTTAAAAGCCATTACAAAGTGTGGCAGAAAAAATATTTCAAAGTCATGGAGTCGCCTGAAATGAATAACTTGTTTCGAGATTCCAATAACCACCCTCTCTTCCCCTTTTACTGGACAAAAAACCCTCGCCGAAAAATATCCGTTTCATACGACGCCTTGGATGAATCCGAGCAAGCCATCGCCGATTACCTCCGCACATTACCAGTAATCTCTGGTCATGACTTGATTGAAGCGTCGAAATCCGGCACTTTAAATCAATTTTTTAGTAAGTTTATAATTTTTGCACAACTTGTTTTTCTTTTTGTTTATGTACCTCGCCTAATTGATGTTTTCCATGCAGCCACGATGGGAAAAAGCAAGGTTGATGCCAACCCCATCAAGATGAAGGAATACCTCGCCCAGTATGCTGCGGCGGCGAAGAAAAGGGCCGCCGAGACTGAGCAAAAGAAAAAGAATGAAGGTACTTCGGGCTCTGATAACGTCAGGGACCCAAAGCGCCAAAAAACTTCGAGCGCTGCTGGTGTTAAACCTCTTCACCAATCAACTCTTGATCCAAAAGGTCGTCCGACTGAGAAAAAGAAGGGGCATGACAATGTCCCGCCACATCAACCGGATTCAGGCGCACTGATCAACCGCCCTTCAACTCCATTCATCCAAGCGGGCCCTAGCTCAGCTATTGGTGGCGAGGCTCTTCCCCCTTTGCTGAACCTATCTGATCCTCGCTTCAACGGATTGGATTTTATGAATCATACCTTTGACAACCGGATTCACAAGGATGTTTTCGGTCAAGGCCCTCCCAACATTGCTTCTGTGGCGATCCATCATGCGCTCTCTGCCGCCAGTACTGTGGCGGGAATGGCTCAGTGCGTGAAGGAGTTGATAGCAACCAAGAACCGTTATGAAAAGAAGGCGGCTGACTATAAGACTGCCTATGAGCAAGCAAAAGCCGATGCTGAGACCGCCTACAAAAACCTGAAGGCTGCTGAGGAGAGGTGTGCTAAGTTAACTGATGACTTGGCGGCTTCTGACTTGCTTCTTCAAAAGACCAAATCTATGAAAGAAACTATCAACGACAAACACACTGCTGTTCAGGCCAAGTGCCAAAAACTGGAAAAGAAGTACGAACGCCTAAATGCTTCCATCTTGGGGCGTGCTTCTCTCCAGTTTGCTCAAGGCTTTCTGGCGGCCAAAGGGCAGATTAGTGTGGTTGAGTCGGGCTTTGATTTTTCCCGTATTGGGTGGCTGAAGGAGATCAAGGATGGTCAAGTAGTTGGTGATGATGACATTAGCCTCGACCTCCTTCCCCAATTCGATGATGAAAGTGAGCCTGAAGAAGATGGCGAGGATGGGAATGAGCAGCACAAGAATGAGGATCACGAGAAGGAAGACCCTCAAGCTGGGACAAGCCAGGGCAACAACGCCAACAATGAGAACCTGGCTTGAATTTCTTCTTTTATTTCATGAAGTTAAAATTTTGCTTTGGGCATTGCCCTGTCTTTTATCATCATTCCAAATCATGTACGGGCGTCGCCCCCTTTGCCTTACTTTTAATGGATACCATTTTAAGTTCATTCGTTGTTACCTTGAGTTGTTACTAACTTTTGTTGTTACTTTGGTTTGCATACCTTAGCCGATTTTTCGACGAGGCTTGGTTTCTAGTGGCCACTAGAATTGCCAAGGCTTTTAACATTTGATGGCGACACTTTCTTATTCCGAAAGGTTTACTCGCAGTATTGCATACTTTGATACGATTTGCATTGCATGAACTCGTAATATAAATTATATTGAATTAAAAAATACAGGCGATTTTGTTGAAATAACCTTTTCATTAATTTTCTTTCACATGAGAACAATTGTCCCATTCTTTTTACATGCCGCCTCATTAAAAACCTCTCCAAAGAAAGGAAAAAAGAGTGCGACTTCATTCACCTTTGGTTGTTTCTATTAACTAAAATACTGCTTTAGATGAGAGGCGTTCCATGTTCGTGGAACCTTTTGACCATTTAGTTGTTCCAACTTATAAGCTCCTCCTCCAACATCGCCTATAATCCTGTAAGGCCCGCCCCAGTTGGGTGAAAGTTTGTTGTGTTTATCGGGTATTGTATTTTTTCGGAGCACTAAGTCTCCTACCCTCATTTTTCTAGGCACTACTTTCGTTGAGAATTTTCTTGCAACCTTCACTTTTCCCGCCTCATTCCTTATGTGAGCCTCACGTTGTTCCTCGGGCAGCATGATTAGATTTGCTATTAAATTTTCCCCGTTGTCATTCTCATTAAACCGAACCACTCGCCAATTTTGGTTTTCAATTTCAACTGGGAGCATGGCGTCAGTCCCATAAGTTAAACGATACGGGGTTTCCTTTGTGCTTGACTGTTCAGTGGTGTTGTATGCCCAAAGAACGCCTGGTAGTTCCTCCGCCCAAAGCCCTTTTGCTTCATCCAGTTTCTTCTTTAAACCTTTCAGGATAACCTTGTTAGCCGATTCAGCCTGCCCATTGGTTTGTGGATGTTCTACAGAGGCAAATCGCATCTCGATTCCCATTTCTGTACAAAATTCCCGGGTAACATTACTTGTGAATTGTGTTCCATTATCCATTACTAACGCCCTGGGGACCCCAAATCTACAAACAATCCTTCGCCACAAGAAGCTCCTGACCTTGGCAACCGTGATAGTTGCCACCGCCTCGGCTTCTATCCATTTAGTGAAGTAATCAACCGCCACGATGATATACTTCATTTGTGCCTTCGCTACTGGGAATGGTCCCAAAATGTCAACCCCCCACATAGCAAATGGCCAAGGCGCCATCATGGTTGTTAACTCTTCTGGCGGAGCCTTGTGCAAGTCAGAGAAGACTTGGCATTTTTCACATTTCTTAACATACTCAAGACAGTCCTTCTTCATTGTCGGCCAATAAAATCCAGCTCTCACGATTTTCACCGCCAAGGATTTCCCGCCTATATGGCTTGAACAAACACCTTCATGGACTTCCGCCATTATTCCATGGGCGTTCTTGGTGTCAACGCATTTGAGCATAGGGGACATAATTCCCCGCCGATACAACTCACCATCCACCACTGTGTAAAAACTGGCTTCCCTTCGTTTCGCTCTTGTGTTCACATTGTCATCCTTTGGAGGGTTTTCTAGGAAGATCTTGATTGACTCCATCCAAGAAGGCTCGCCTTCAATTACTGACTTGACTGCTTTCAACTTTAGTTCTACCAAATCAATGCTCGGGCGAGGCAGGGTTTCCTGAATGACTGTTTGGTAATTGCCCAATCTCCCTGTGCTCGCCAATTTTGCTAACACATCTGCCCTCTCATTTTGGCCCCTCGGGACATGTTCTATCTTAATTTCTTTGACCTCCATCATCAATCTGTGTACCACTTCCAAGTATTTGGAAAGTTGCGGATCCTTTACTTGGTACTCGCCTTTCACCTGTTTAACCACTAACTGCGAATCTCCCTTGATAAATAACTTTTGGACCCCCAGCTCAATGGCCAGCCTTAAGCCGGCGATCAAAGCCTCATACTCAGATTGATTGTTGCTCGCCTAGAACTCGAACTTTAGAGACTGTTCAATGATCATTTTGTCTGGACTTTCAATTGTTATCCCAGCCCCACTTCCAGTCTTATTAGAGGATCCATCCACAGATAGGACCCATTCTCCTCGAGTCTTCTCGCCTTCCGTGGGTGTTAATTCCGCCACGAAGTCGATCAAACTTTGAACTGTGACTTGGCCCCTTGGCTCATATTGTATATCATATTCTGACAATTCCACTGACCAGCTAACCAATCGCCCTGACAAATCGGGCTTCTGAAGTACTTGTCTTAAGGGGACATCAGTTTTAACTTTAACTTGGAAACTTTGGAAATAAGGCCTAAGGCGCCTCGCAGTTTTCAAAATCGCCAATGCAGCCTTTTCAATTTTTTGGTACCGCAACTCTGCCCCCTGTAAAGTATGGCTCACGAAATATATAACTTTCTGCTTTTTTCCCTCTTCCTGGAGCAACACTGTACTCACCGCCTTGTCAGTAACTGCTAGATAGAGCACTAATGGAAAGCCTGGTGTTGGCTTGGAAAGTACTGGCAATGTGGCCAATGATTCTTTTAATTTGGTAAAAGCTTGTTCGCATTCCTCTGTCCACTGAAACTTTGAATTCTTTTTTAAGCATGTGAAGAATGGGGCCGCTTTGTCACCCGCCATCGGCAAGAAACGTGACAAGGCGGCCATTCGTCCTGTCAAACGCTGAACTTCTTTGACACTTGTTGGGCTTTTCATCTCGAAGATCGCCCTTCCCTTATCAGGATTCACTTCTATTTCTCTCGATGTCAACATGAATCCCAAGAACTTTCCTCCCTGGATCCCAAAAGAACACTTCTCAGGGTTCAAGTTCATTTGATATGTTCTTAATTGAGTAAACGCTTCCTTAAGATCGCCGCCATGATCACTAGCCCTGGCGGACTTTACGATCATGTCGTCCACATATACCTCCATATTCCTGCCCACTTGTTTTGAAAAGATTTTATCCATGAGTCGTTGGTACGTAGCTCCTGCATTCTTCAATCCAAAAGGCATTGTCTTGTAACAGTAATTCGCCTGATTGGTCATAAATGCTGTACTTTCTTCATCCGATGGATGCATCATGATTTGATTGTAGCCCGAGTAAGCATCCATGAGACTTAAAAGTTCATTCCCCGACGCTCCATCCACAAGCTTATCGACATTGGGAAGTGGATATGAATCTTTAGGACACACTTTGTTCAAGCTTGTGTAGTCCGTGCACATTCGCCACTTCCCATTGGATTTTTTGACCATCACAACATTGGCGAGCCATGTCGGGTACTGCACCTCACGGATGAAGCGAGCCTTGATTAGTTTCTCAGTCTCTAATTGTACTGCCTTATTCTTTTCATCACTCATTCTCCGCCTTGGCTGGATGACTGGGGTCGCCCCTGGGTACATCATTGATGGTCCATGCAAAGAGATCCAAATTATCACCCAGCAGCGTGATCAACCTTTCCTCTTGTTCCTTTGTCAAACTGCTGCCAATCTTTAAAATTTTATCCTTAATTTGCACTTGCTTGGTTTCTTCCAGAGGTTGTGGGCGGAAATCATCAGCATCGTCTCTTGGATCCAAACTGAATCCCTCTTGCGGAAAGATTTCTGTGATTCTGTGACTTTCTTTGGCGGCCTTACGCCCATAAAGCGCCACACTTCTTAGATAACATTCTCTTGCTGCATTTTGGTCCCCATGTAATACCCCAACCTTTCCATTGCAGGCTGGATATTTAACAGTCAAATGAGCTGTTGAAACGACCGCACATAGCTTGTTGAGGGTGTCTCGTCCCAAGAGTACATTGTAGTTGGCTCTGCACGCCAGGACTAAGTACTTCACTTGAAATTTCTTTACAAACTCTCCTTCGCCAAAAGCAGTTGGTATTTCCACATATCCTCGAACAGTGACACGGTCCCCTGTAAACCCTACCAAGGTTCCTTTATACGGCCTCAAGTCTGACTCTTTTAGCCCCAGGCGATCAAAGGCATCTCCATAAATGATATCCGCCGAAGACCCCTGGTCTAAAAATACTTTCTTCGTGACATAATTGTTAACCCTGATTGTTACCACAATTGGGTCGTTGTCATGGGGAATCACGTGCGCAAAATCCTGAGGAGTGAATATGATAGGGGAGTGATTCACCCAACACTCGCTTTCGCTTGCCTCATGTACTGAGTGTACTGCCGCCACAGCGTTTTCTAGCCTTACTTGAAATTGCACCCCCGCCAAATCCTCCTGCAATAGATGAACATTCCCCAACAGGATCGCCCAACTCTTCCACTATCTCCTTGCCTTTGCCTTTGTCTCCTTGGGTGATCCTAGCGACTTCTGGCGTTGCTGTGTCTTTAACGAAGTTTGCCAGATGACCAGCCTTAATCAATCGATCAATTTCCCGCCTCAAATTCCAACAATTATCCGTCGTATGCCCCAACGCTTTGTGGTACTCGCACCACCTATTGGTATCTACATTAGCTGGCGGTCGCCGCGGGGGTGGCGGGTACTGCACAACATTCGTTTGTCCAACGACCCTTAAAATGGTGCTTAATGGCGCATTTAACTTTGTAAGTGGAACTGGAGCTGGCGTAGTACCATGCTGACCAGTTGTGGCTGCAGCGGGACCTTGAGAATTACGGTGCCATGTATTTTGAAATCCTGGTTTGGAGTTTTGATATGGTCCCGGTCTTGGTACACGGGGGGTTTGTGCTACCCTGGTTTCCTTCCCTGCCTTAGGTTTATCCTGCGAAACCCCGCCGGAATGGGCTTGCTTGCGTCCTTCCTCTCTTTCTTGTTTTTTCTGATCATCCTGCTCAATTAATATGAATTCCTGAACACGAGCACGAAGGTCCATCATGTCTTTTGCTGGTCGCCTCGTCAAGTCCCGATTCAAGTTACCCGCCCGAAGACCATTTTTGAAAGACGCAAGGCAAACATCCGGATTGCCCTCCTCCAGTTGAACCGCCATTTTACTAAATCGCGCCATGTAGTTCTTGAGCTTCTCCCCTGGCTGTTGATGTATGCTGATAAGATCAAACATGGTTGCCTTGGTAGTTTTATTGGCGGAGAATTGAGTTAAGAACTTTGTGGACAAATCAGTAAAATTGTCAATGGAGAAGGGCGGTTGACGGATGAACCATTGCATCGCCATCCCCTTGAATGTTGATGGTAACAACCTACACTTCACCTCATCTGTTGCTCCTCCAATAACCATTTTCGTGTTAAAATAACGCAAGTGTTCCATGGGGTCTGAGTCGCCTGAAAAGGCGTCCAACGCCATCGTTTGCAGATGCTTTGGTATGCCCACCCGTGTGATGGCGGGAACAAAAGGCTGGAATTCAACAACGTCTTCGGCCTCGAGCCATTGTTCTTGCTTATAGTCTTGTCGCTGAGTTAAGTACTGCACCTGGGCCTGCAACTGCTCGTTCTGGCTTTGTACTTTTTGCAAAGTGTCCAACATTTGTTGCAAGGCCGCCGGAGTGATTCCCGTCACCACCTCTGGCGCTTTTCTCGGAACGCTGGTTTTGAGGTCATCCAGATTTACATACTCAGGCGGCGCTGATCGTCGCCTGACTCCTGGGTCTGATCTAGCTATCAGATCTGAAAATCTTCCTGGAGCTGCATTCACCAACGAGACCGGTGACTGCGCCACCGAGTGAACCCCCGCCGAAGAAGCCTCCTGCTCCGGCTCTTGAGGTACTTCGCGGTTGTTGTACCGTCCCCCGCCGCGGCCGCCGTGACGACCACCCCTCCGGCGATGATCGCGGCGGCCCACACCACACGAACGAGTTTCCATGGATCTTAAAACGCACCTTCTATGTCAAGTAGTAGATCGAAGTAAGACCCACAGACGGCGCCAATGTTCCGTACTAGGGAGTTTTGATGTCGGAAACTGACAGAAAGTAAACCCTAGCAGAGTGCTAAAAATATCACAAAAGGAATATTCTCATTAAATGTTCGAAAGGTACTTTTTACAAGGGGTTGACCTCTCCTTTTATAGAGGGAATGATCATAACATGGACTGTCACTGTACTTGGGCCTGACAACCGGGGCCCAAGCCTCTATACATATAAGACAAAACTAAAGGAATCTTCCAGCTGGCGCGTGGACCCATCCAGAAGACGGGCGGGCTTCGACGTTGTTCCATAAACCCCGCCATGGCTGCTTTCGTTCATCTAAATGCTCGATTTGGGCGGGAATAAGGGATACTTATATCCCGCCCAGTCCAATGCTGATTGCGCAATTAAGGGTCACATTGACATGACCTATTATAGTCATCACTGCCACGTCACCTCCTCTAGTAACACATAAGCAAAATTATCAATTTTTTAACAGAGAAGCGAATCAAAAGTATAATGTCAAACAAACGTCAAAAACCTAAATCGCTTATTTTAAAACAAGGGGATTTACTACACACAAACACGATTCTACAAGAATAAAAAATGCAATTGAGTCAAAATTTTATTTAAACTCTCACCACTTCATACTCTATTTCATTTGGTGGTTGTAGTTCATACTTCATAATAACTGTCCTTATTTACAAACAAATAAATATGTAAGTAAATCATTTATTATTTGTCTTTCATTCAATGGAAGAGATCGATTGCAAAGGTAAAGTCTTCGAGAAGCAAAATTAGGTTTCATATGACTGAACTAAGAAATTAGAATAAATGTTAAATTGATATTTAATATGATGTGAAAATGATATGGAAAAAAAAAAGAAATAACATTACTAATTTTTTTTTCCAGCGTTAGAAAAGTTTGGGTGGGCCACTCCAATCAGCACACGGATTAGGGCATGTACCTCGACCATAGGGGCTTAAAGAAGTACTAGGGCTCGTTTGACACACTGTATTAGGCATGATAGTATAAACTTATACAAAATATATTATGAACTTATCCATTGTTTCATGCTCACATTGTATTGTATAAGCTTATACATCAATCCCCTCTTATACATTAAAATGATGGATTATTTAATACACCCCATAGATGATGGATAAGGCATGATAAGAGTGTGATGTATAAACTACTTAAATAAATTTAATCAACCGCCATCGCCACCACCACCACCGTCGTTGCCACCACCACCATGCTCCACCATCGTTGATACCGTCATCGTTATCACCACTATTACCACCACCACCATCGACGTCACCTCCACCGTCGCCACCACCCTCCACCACCACCATCCACCACCACCGCCACCTCCACCACTCCACCACCACCATCCACCACCACCGCCACCTCCACCACCCCACCACCATCACCCTCCATCGCTACCCTCTACCGCTGCCGTCACCTCCACTACCCTTTAACACCTCCACCACAACCACCACCGTCGCCTCCACCGCTGCCACCATCGTTGATACCGTCATCGTTATCGCCACTACCGCCACCACCACCTTCCACCACTGCCACCATCGTCGCTACCGCCACTACTACCACCACCACCGCCACTATCATCACCTTCAAATACCACCACACCACCACTGACTCCACCAAATTATATAATGTATGACCAAACGTTGTATAATATTAAAATTTTATCAGCCATTATCCCATCAGACCTAATACAATTAAACCTTATACTATCAGATTTCCGAACTTTACACGGGAGCTTAAAATCAAAACCCTTATTTGATTTCATGTTTTTCATTTTTCTTCATCTTTGACCGGTTTGTACTTCTTTACAGACTCCTTATTCTCTCTTCCTCTGTCAGTGTTTTTTTTCTTCTTTCTCTTATTTATATATTTTTCTCTCTACTCTCTTTCTTCCAAGCCGGAGCCTGCGTTCCCCGCCGGAATTTCTCTCGGGAACCGCTCTTCCGCCGCAAACCACCCTACCTTTTGCTTCAACCGGCTCGAAAGACGGTTTTTTTCCTCGGTCCAAGTCAGTCTCGTGAGTTGAAAGAAGAAACAAGCGGTGTGGTCGGTCTTTGACTTGGAATCGTCAATGGAGTTTCTGGGGTTTTGGTTTCTGCAAAGAGTAACGGATCTGTGAAGCTTGTTTGCGTTCTACACCTAGAATCAGAACTGGGTTTTGTTTTCTAGAGCAAGAGAGTAAGGTTTTGGTTTTGACGTGAAGGTGAATGGTTTTGCTGAGGAGAAGAGGTTGGAGTCTTTTATGATGACCGGAGCTCCGGTTAGAGATCGTAGAGGGTGGCGGCGTTTCGGTGAATCTCTCACATGGAATGGCAGATCTTGCTAGATACGGGAATGCCAACCGTGACATTCAACAAGTAAGCTCTCTCTCTGTGTGAAGATTATGAGTTTGGTGTGGAAGTTCTAATTGTTGTGTAAATTTTAATTCTTTGTCATGTTTTTTATTTTCTTATGTTTTTGTTGGCTAAGAATGTTATAATCGTGTTACTTTTGTTTTTTCGCATGATATGTGGGAACTTTTGGGGATGAAAATGGAGAGTGGACTTGTGTATTGCGATTATTTGTTTGTTGAAAAAAATTCACATTGTTCTCATTTTGAAGTGTTATGTTTAAGCCCTTTGGAGTTTGGACTTTAGTTGATTTAACGGCTTAATGCTTTATGAATTTCCATGGAATTGGGAGTCTACAGAGATATTGACATGCCCGTTTGTGTTAAAATGGGTTGCATGTAATTCGGGGTAACTTGGTTTTAAGTTATTTCAGCAGATGTTGAGAGGGAAGCGTTTTATAGCTGTCTTCGATTGTTTCAAACAGGATATTGAACTTTGCATCAATGTTATTGTATTATCTATAACTCCTTCATGTTTTTTACCTGAAGGATCGATTGCACTCACTAACCTTTTCATGATGTAGTTCTAAATGGAGCTTACTAAAATAGAATTCATCTAGTGAAATTGAGACTGATAGTCTGAGACCATTGTTTGTGTTGAGAAGTCTCACATTGACTAGAGATATGACCAAATAAGTGTTTATAGAGGGTAGAACAACCCTCACCTCTAAGCTAGCTTTTAGGGTAGAGTTAGGCCTAACACAAATTCTAAGATGACATCAGAGCCTATCCCCCAGATCCATTTATTGTAGACTACCCATATATGGGCCACTAGGCGATGTTCATTCCTGTAAATCCCACATTCTAGATGTTCATCCTGAGCGTGAGGAGGTGTGTTTAGAAGTCCCACATTGACTAGTGATGTGACCAAAATAGGGTTTATAAAGGGTAAAGCAACTCTCACCTCTAAGCTAACTTTTGGGGTAGAGTTATACCTAACCCAAATTCTAAGAGTTTGTTTATTGTTTGGAGAAAAGTGATTGGCGCGTAGATTGCTTGCATACAGTACTACCAAGTACCAACTTTTGGGGTAGAGTTAAGCTTAACCCAATTTCTAAAATTGTTTACTATCAGAGCCTATTCCATATCCTTTAATTGGAGACTACTCATATGTGAGCCATCTGCACATGTTCACTCTTCTAAATTTCACACACTAGATGTCCAGCCCTAGGCGTGAGGGTGTATGTTTGAATAGTTTCACATTGACTAGAGATATGACCAAATAAGTGTTCATAAAGGGTTGGGCAACCCTCACCTCTAAGTTAGCGTTTGGGTTGAGTTAGGCCTAACCCAAACTCTATGAGTTTGCTTATTGTTTGTACAAAAGTGATTGTGTGCATAGAATACTTGCATACAGTACTCCCAGCATGTTTGTTATATAGCTTTTCACAGGAACACCGATGCACTTCACCCCAGAAGCGACACATGGGAGCTTCTATCTAGACGTGGTTTTGGGTCTCAGACATGGGTGACCAGCTTCCCAAACACCCACTACATTTCTAACCTGTATTTAGGTCAACATTAAGATATAAGAGAGATAGGCGACATAGAAATTGAATCTATTTTGTAATTTACTGGATTTCTCATGGAGTTTCGCAGCATTTATAATTTAAAATAACTTAAATTGTTCTTCTGCATTCCTCCCTATCTGCGGTGTCTTTTGCATTTATTTTGCTCTGTCTGTCTGATCTTTTATTTTTGTGGTTTACAATGTTGCTTTTTTCATTATGCAGGCACTAATTGCCTTGAAAAAGGGTGCTCAACTGCTTAAATATGGTCGTAAGGGAAAGCCCAAGTTTTGCCCATTTAGACTTTCCAATGTAAGTTAATTGAAAGGTCTATCTGAAATATGTTTGTGGATTCTCCATTTCGTTTCCTTTTAATCTGCTTGGTCAGACAATGATTAACTGAATATATTAAATACTCAATTATTAATCTATGGGAAACACTTGCTTTTGCATGTTTACTTTGTTATATTATTTGAGGGATACTGCGCAAAATACTTTTAGTTTGTTTTTCTTATATTTTATATTCCCTACATGTTATGAGGTATTGTGTTGCTCTTGATTGGGATTAAATTCTGACATACTGGGTGTGCTCTGTGTTTTCGTTTCACCAGTAGGGAGTTACTATTAATTTTTTATCACTGGCTAACTGATAGAACTTGCTCAGAATACAAACGCAAAATTGTTTTATAGACAGGAAATTCTCCATGCTCCATAGTTGATTTGCTGTGCTAACAGTTACTCAGCCATTGAACAAGAACAAAAGGAAATAAGATAGCAGTGAGGTTTTTGAGAAACCTAGAACCCCCCCTCCTTAATTTCATTTTCAATTCTCATGCCAAACCCTGTAATCACTCCATCCTGTTAATAATATCCTATCATCTCTAAATCCTTAACTAACTATTCCAACTCTAACCAAACAGTTACGTTAGCTAACACTAACTCTCATGTGGGGACTGTAATTTATAGCCTGTTCCTAAATTTTTTTACGTCTATTTTCTGTATCCCTTTACTGCCAGAGATTTAGATGACTATGTGTTGATGCATTTAATTTTACTTCCATGCCGTATTTAAATTTCACTTTATGTGTAAGATCTGTTCTTTCATGAGTTGGCATGGGGATGTCAGTTGGCTCATGCAATTTAATGGCAGATTGCAGGTCATATTTTTCATTGCACTCAATATTTGTGTGGTTCTGAACTGATTTTAGGTTCTTCTTTTTTAAACTCTTTGGATTGGGATTGAAATAATTTATTTGGTTTGTTCACCATGCAGCTCAGAAATAGGGAGTTGATTTTCGCACCCCATGCACCTAATTTAGTGTTAATTTCCCAAAATGCCCTCCGCTTCATTGTTTACCGGTATCTAAAACCCGGTACACCTTTTTGTGATTAACGTACCGGGAATTAAAACCTCGTATATTAAAAATAAAAAATTTAAATTTGCTTCGGGGTTCTTTTCTTATTCCCGGTACAGCTTTTGGTGATTTACAGCATGGGAACCTAAGTTCCCGGAATTTAATTAGAATTGTACCGGATTTTAAAATCCTGCTAGTACACACTAACAATACCGGGTTCTAAAACACAGTATGTTAAAAATGCATTACTGGATTTTCGAAAACCCTGTAATGTGTTTTTAAATATCGGGTTTTAGCTCCTGGACTTAAAACATATATATACCGGAAATTTGAAAATCTGGTAGATGAGTTTTTAAGATACGGTTTTTTGAAAATCCGAGAGATGAGGGGGTGAGTACGTGGAAGAGGAAGGGATTTATGGAATTTTAAAATGAAGGTGGGTGAGAGAATTGGGTTGTTGGGGGTGTTAATAACAACACCCTTAGAAATATATAGTTATGCAGTTTTAAGATTAGTTTGAAATCTTTTATTATATTTTTGCTGCCAAAAAATTAGAAAATAGCATTTGATTTCAAAGGTAGGGCACCTGGTAGCTTGTTTTTGCATGCCACATTTTAGGTTCATTATAATCACTAGAGGTATAATAATAATAATTAATTCTTAAATAAAAAAAAATCAAATATTTTTGTTAGACTCGGGTCAGATACACGGACTAGTTACTGGAGTTGCCTAATCCCCTAATTTGAGTAATGGTGCTACTGCTACCTTTTCTTGGTATTGCAGCTTTATAGCTGGACTAGCATTTCATGTTTGTTTTATGCTTATGGCGTATTCTATGCTTCTGTGGTGGTAGGCGATGTTCTTAAACATTTTGTCCAGTATACTGGAATTTTTAGACTTAATTGAATTATTTCTATGTGCACATTTAAATATACAAAAATGCAGGATGGATCAACTTTAATCTGGATTTCAAGTAGTGGAGAAAGAAATCTGAAGCTATCTTCTGTCTCAAGAATTATTCCTGGACAAAGAACTGTGAGATTTGTGGACTTCAATTTAATATTATACTTTGCCATGGATTCTGTGATTAACCAAAACCAAGTGATCTCATCAAAATTCTCCCCATAAGCTTACTTTTATCTGTTCTGTATTTTCTTTCCTGTATCTTTTCGCAGGCTGTTTTCAAACGTTACTTGCGTCCTGAAAAGGAGTATTTGTCCTTTTCACTTATTTATGATAGCGGAAAGCGATCCCTTGACCTGGTTAGTGACAATATATGTGATTCCATGGATAACTGCATAATTATTTTGTTTTCATTTTCTGTGTCTTCCATTATTCTAAATAATTTCTGTGTTGCTTTTTAGATTTGCAAAGATAAAGTTGAGGCAGAAGCGTGGATTTCTGGTCTCAAATCACTGATCTCTTCTGGCCAAGGTGGTCGGTCCAAAATTGATGGATGGAGTGATGAGGGCCTCAATCTTGATGTAAAAACAGCAACTTATGGTCGTTTTATTTAAATTCATTTGTGTGTTATATTATAATAGACTTAGACCACGTTTGGAAGAGCTTATTTTCCTTAGCATTTACATGACATATAGATTCTATTCCATGATTGGTGCATTTTAAAAATAGATCAAAATTTGACAGGAGTTTTAAAAGTAGTACACTTTGGCTCTACTAAAAATGGTGCAACCAACAGAGTCTATTCCATTGCTTTTATCTGTTCCTTTCATTTTTATCTCTGTGCCCAACACTACCTTCGGGTGCATGTTTTTGACAAGTCAGGATAGAGAGAACTTGTTAGTTATTTGATTCATTATATTAGTGATTATCGTTTACTGTAAGGAAAGCTAGTCTTTATTTCTCAGTTTATAGCCTTATTTTATTCATTATATGCTGCAGTTCCTCCGGTAGTCACTTACTTGTCCTCTTCTCTGGTCTTTTTTAGGTTTAAATTTAATTGTTTGGGTTGATTAGCAAACTCTAATTTTTTCTAGGATGTATCTTTTTGTGAATAAATTCAACTGACTTTATGCTAGTTTTTACATTTTTTTACTACTATTGCCATTATGCTTTGTGATATCTCCCTGATGAAATTCATGGTAAGTTGCTCATAATTATTTCTGGCACAATTAATTTCAGGATAGCAGAGATTTAACATCAAATAGTCCAAGCGACAGTTCAGCTAGTGCGTCACGAGACATTAGTTCTCCTGACGTTCCTGCGAGTCTTCCAAATACCTCACCAAAGTCCTTTTGGCCTGACAATATTGTAAATTCTGAAAGGTCACATGCACCATCAGACTCAACAAATATGCAAGTAAAAGGATCTGGTCCAGATGCTTTTCGTGTCAGTGTTTCAAGTGCCCCCAGCACGTCTAGTCATGGATCTGCACCAGATGACTATGATGCTCTGGGGGATGTATATATATGGGGGGATATTATCTGTGAAAACGTGCAAGTTAGTGCCGATAAAAGTGTCAGTTATTTCAGTCCAAGGGCAGATGCGCTTATCCCCAAACCCCTAGAGTCCAATGTAGTTTTAGATGTACATCATATAGCATGTGGAGTTAGACATGCTTCTTTAGTCACTAGGCAAGGTGAGGTTTTTACGTGGGGTGAAGAATCAGGAGGACGCCTTGGCCATGGTGTTGGGAAAAATGTGGTTCAACCTCGTCTAGTTGAAGCATTGACTTCTACAACTGTTGATTTTGTTGCCTGTGGGGAGTTCCATTCCTGTGCTGTTACAGTGGCCGGTGAACTATATACATGGGGTGATGGTACTCATCATGCTGGGCTGCTTGGTCATGGAACTGATGTTAGTCATTGGATACCAAAGAGAATTGCCGGTCCATTAGAGGGACTTCAAATTGCATCTGTTGCCTGTGGTCCGTGGCACACTGCCTTGATAACTTTAAGTGGGCAGCTCTTTACATTTGGTGATGGAACTTTTGGTGTCTTGGGTCATGGTGATAGGGGAAACATTTCATGTCCTAGAGAAGTGGAATCCTTATCAGGGCTGAGGACAATAGCTGTTGCATGTGGAGTGTGGCACACTGCAGCCGTGGTAGAGGTTATTGCAACGCAAACTAGTGCGAGTTTATCATCAGGTAAATTGTTTACTTGGGGTGATGGAGACAAAAATCGCCTTGGGCATGGGGATAAGGAGGCACGACTTAAACCAACTTGTGTGCCTGCACTTATTGAGTACAATTTTCATAAAATTGCTTGTGGACACAGTTTGACAGTAGGCCTGACAATATCTGGACGTGTTTTTACCATGGGAAGTACTGTATATGGTCAGCTTGGGAATCCCAAGTCTGATGGAAAGCTGCCCTGCTTGGTTGGAGACAAGATTGCTGGGGAGTCCGCTGAAGAAATCGCATGTGGTGCATATCACGTGGCTGTTTTAACATCCAAAAATGAAGTTTACACTTGGGGTAAGGGTGCAAATGGGAGATTGGGTCATGGAGATCTTGAAGATCGAAAAACACCAACTCTGGTTGAAGCATTGAAGGACCGACATGTGAAATATATTGCATGTGGTTCAAACTACTCGGCTGCCATATGCCTTCATAAGTGGGTATCTGGTGCTGAGCAGTCTCAATGCTCTGCCTGTAGACAGGCATTTGGCTTCACTAGAAAGAGGCACAATTGTTACAACTGTGGACTTGTGCACTGCCATTCATGCAGTTCAAGGAAAGCATTAAGAGCAGCACTAGCTCCTAATCCTGGCAAGCCATATCGTGTTTGTGAATCTTGTTATGTAAAATTGAACAAGGTTGCAGAAACTAACCATAATAATCGGAGGAGTGCTTTGCCACGTCTGTCGGGTGAAAACAAGGATAGGTTAGACAAGTCTGAGCTAAGATTGTCCAAGTCAGTAATTCCTTCTAACATGGATTTGATAAAGCAGCTAGATAGTAAGGCAGCCAAACAAGGAAAGAAGGCTGATACATTCTCACTAGTTCGCTCCTCGCAAGGACCTTCCTTGCTACAGCTGAAAGATGTTGTATTCTCGACTGCTGTTGATCTGAAACGAACTGTTCCAAGACCGGTGGTTGCACCATCTGGAGTAAGTTCAAGGTCTGTGTCCCCTTTCTCTCAGAGACCAAGCCCTCCTCGTTCTGCTACACCTATTCCAACAACATCAGGGCTTTCCTTCTCCAAAAATATTGCTGATAGGTTAAAGAAAACAAATGAAATTTTAAATCAGGAAGTGCAGATGTTACGTGCTCAGGTGCGTTTTCCTTTCCTTCTCTCATGTGTATCAAGTAGCCAAAGTACCCTTCATTAACAATAAAACTATTGTCCATTTAAACTTTTGCTCTGCAATTTTGAGCCTGTAAATGAACCTTATGAAACATGAGCAGGATCTCTTTGCTCAATTTGCCAAAGAAGTTAAGGTCACATGTTCATTAAAATATTTTTAACTTTTTTATGGTATCAAGAGAGGTCTAATTATTGATATCATTAGGTTGAGAGCCTGAGGAAGAGATCTGAACTACAAGAGTTAGAGCTTCAAAGGTCAACAAAAAAGACACAAGAAGCTTTGGCACTGGCTTCTGAGGAATCTGCTAAATCTAAAGCTGCAAAAGAAGTTATAAAGTCACTTACGGCACAGGTATTTTTCTGGTTAATGTACTTCTGTTCTGTTGGAGCCAGATGTCTTTGAAATTATTTATTTTCATGTAGTGTTTCATTATTTGTTGCTTCACTTTAACTTTTCCTCATTATCATTTGAATAAAATGGATATCAAGATTAACCCATGTATCAAATTGTAATTATATAATATTTTTTCACTGTCACAAGATTCTAAGAACTGATTTTTTATGAACAGTTATCATTCATGATCTTGGTGCATGGTATTTAAGAATTTACTTTCATTTTCTGTTTTGTTTTAGCTTCAATAGTATATTAAAAATGTTAAATTAATCTGTATGTCCTTATAGTTTCACTCAATTTGTATTTAAATCCTTGTAATTTAAAATGTTTTAATCCTATCCTTATAAATTTTTTATTTAATCCTTACACATTAACACTATTAAATGTTCTCTCAAGTATTAGTGCTAATGTAGTATTGCTCACATGGAAATGTTTATTTTTTATTTTCATCTTTTTCCTTTTTTTAAGTACCATTAGTTTCTTAATCCCTAAATTCTGATTTTGTTTTGTGGATCCATATTGCATGTGAGCTTTTATTCTTCTTAGATTTAGATATTATTTTCACGTTTTAAGAAACATTTACATGTCTCATTTTTTATGTTATTTTGTCATGTTTAGTTGTCCACAAAAGCAAGTTTACCTATGTTAAGACTTTTAGACTAAGGAAATGTCTATCATTTCGCAAAGAGCGCTTTTCATTTTTTTTTCTTGCACTGATTTTTGTTTGACAAAATAGTTAGTTTTATTTTGACAATTTTGTTTCATTTTTTAAATTATAATAACAGGCATATAACATATTGTATATTGTACCATATCAATCATATTTTATAATAACTTTAGTGGAAGGATTGTTGTCAGGATCGAATTGTAAATTTTTTAACTTCTGAGGTTTTAATAAAAAATAATTAAACGCTAAGGATTTAATTAAAAATTGGATGAAACTAAAAGGACTAAGAGATTAAGTTAACCTATTAAAAACTACATATTTGTTGTGACATGCACACGGAGGTCCGAGTCTTGTAGTATATTGTTAAAGTCTTTATTCAGATAGAGTTACCCCACATTTTCCTTTATCTTCCATATACTGATAAGCATGGCTGTTCCACACTCAAATTGATTGCCCATTAACATCTTTTCAGCTCAAAGATCTGGCTGAGAGGCTTCCTCCTGGAGTTTATGATGCTGAGAACATTAGACCACCTTACCAGCCAAATGGCATCCACTATCCAGACTCAAATGGGGAGCAGCACTCCAAGGCAGAATTAATCAGCAGCCCTAGTTCGGCTTCCATAGGACTTGGATCCTCGCTGTCGAATGGAAATTTGGGGAATTTTGCAGGAGCCAATGGAACCAATAGTCACGAGCAAATCCGTACCCTCGTGACCTCTAATGGGACCAATAATTATCCAGGTGTGAAATTTCCAAATGGTGGTGCTGATTTTCAGGCAAGCAGCAATATCATATCAGGCACTGTTGATGGAAGGGATTCTGGGAATTTCCAAGATGATGAGAGTGGTCTGAAATCAAAGAATGCTGTGCTGGCTGCTAATAGTAATCATATTGAGGCAGAGTGGATTGAACAGTATGAACCTGGTGTCTATATAACCCTTGTGGCCCTGCGTGATGGAACTAGAGATCTGAAGCGAGTACGATTCAGGTAATAAAAATCTTCAGCATAATCAGGTTATCCATACCTGGTTCTACTTGAGTATTTGGCTTTGGGTGTCCAGCTGTAGCCTGTAGATGATTTCACTAATATTTGATCAGTGATAGGCCAATAGATTGGCCTGCAGTCGGCCTAGGCCAAGCTAGCTGGTCTTATTTACTAAATAAATTAATTCAAAACTTTTTAATAGTTCATTTAGCCAAAAAATCAGGTTTAGGTTATCCGAAAAACCTTTTAGATTTGACAGGACTGCCTATTTAAGCATATATAAGTAATATAGTTATTTTTTATAATTGATATTATTATTATGCTAGATCTTAATTTTAATGTTTTAAAATCATATACTTGTTGTTATTATGTAAAGATTTAGGCCTCTTGGCCTACTGAATAGGCTTTCAAATAGATTTTCAGATTATAAGCCAAAGTTTCAAAAAGGCCAGGTTAAATCCTTAAGAAAAGGTATATATCATGTAAACAGCCCAAACTTAAGGTTTGAGAAATCGGCCAAACCTAGGCTGTATATTGCAGAATTTAAAAATAGTTTGAACTTTGTTGGTCTTTGACTCAGATGTCTCCCCCCGTCCAGGACACTGTAATTGTCTCTCCCAATAAATCACTTTGCTAATAATGTGAACTTTAACTATAATCTTGGGCTTATGTTCGCACCCTTATGAAGGTCTAGCTTGCTTATCACTAGACCAACAACTTGTTGGTTAAGACAGTATGAAGTATGAACTTTAACTATGCATTGCGGAATTTAAAAAAGTATGAACTTTAACTATAATCTTCTTACTCTTAGGTCATTGCTTTGCTAATAATTCTATATCTTAGTGATATTCTGCATGAATATCTTTTACTAGGCCAATATATTGGTGATTGGAAGTTTGCAGCTCCCTTTATACTAAGATCTTTAGTATTTCATGCAGTCGTTAATTTTCACATCTCTCTTTAATGGTAAATGTAATCGCAGCCGGAGGAAATTCGGAGAGAACCAAGCAGAGATTTGGTGGTCAGAGAACCGGGAGAAGGTATATGAAAAATACAATGTTCGTAGTGGGGACAAGTCTTCCAGCCAAGCAGCACTTAGGGAAGAGGGCGCTGGTTCTCCTGTTTCCCGAAAAGCTTAGGAAGGTAGCGGGAGGGAAATTCTCCATTAACAGATTTTGTCACAACTGAACAAATTGTAGAGAAAGCAAGGATGAATACGAAGAAAAGAGGAAATCCTTTTCTTAGGGGTGGTTATATCTATCCTTAATCTCTTATCAATCCCTCTAATTAATTGTCTTCCATCTAATTTGGGTAAATGCCCTTTCCATATCTTTTGTAGTGTAGTGTATATAAAATCATTAGTTCTCCATTTAACCTTCCCTATTTTTTGTTGTTATTTTATCACATTTTTCTTTTCTTACCATATGTACACTCCATGCATTCAGACGTGTTCATGGTTTTTATATCATTCATTCATTTTTTTTTATCGATAATACTGTGCTTGGTTGAACATTTGGTTGATCATTTCAGTGCCTTATTTTGAAGGAAAATAAATGGTTCCCATTTAGTAATATCACGTGTATCTTATCTTTTTCAAGAGACAAATTTAAAAACTATAAATGCTGCTATTTGGTGCAATGTTACTATAGATCATTTGATCTAATCGAAGTGAAACTCTAGATGGATGAAACTGTGCTGTGAAATTATGAAGAACTATATATTAGTTTAATATACATATGACAATCACTATTTACTATATATCCCATGCATACATGTCTATCGCATAATTTACTATTTTTTTTACATAAGCATAATTTACGCGTTGTCAGGCTTTAGTACCTAAACCGGGTTAGTGTATCCCTCGGTCGATAACTATTAATGTACTAAGCAATAGGAGATTGGACAAAGTTTTTTTCCATTGGCTAAAGTTGAGAATCAAACACATAACTACTTGTTTTAAGGGATGAAGTATTAAATCACTCGTAATTCATGTGGTTATTCTTAGCACTAACATTTATATAGGTAACTTCTAATTAGATATCATTATTTTAACGCAACTCTGTCAAATGAGGGATATAATAAAATCATGACTATAAGATTGCACGAATGTGAAATCATATGAACCCACAAAATTAGCTTTACTTCTTGGCCACCGACAATCAACAGGAAGCGTAAAAAAATAAAAACAATGAACAGTAATTACACGTTCACCCAATTAAACAGCTTTTTTTTTTTGTTACATTGAAAAATAATTAATTAAAAAGCTATTGACCCTTAAATTTCATTAAAAGGTTCAGATCATAAATTTGTTTACCAATGAAGGATTATTTCTTTAAGCAAACCCACTTGAAAGTTGAAACTTCAGATTTGCCTCCATCAAACACCAAATTAATAATATTAAGTAGCTACCTTTGACCTAAGGGGATTTGCATTTGAAAATGATCATTGCTTAACGTGCATTTCAAAAGCGAATTTGAAATCAGAACATGACATGACATGAGACAACTTAATCAGTTGTATATACGTTCCAAATACAAAACGCTAAAACGTCTATTATTTGTAGCAGTGTTATCAGACTCGGACCGGTAATCGACTCGGTCGAGGCACTGGGTCAATGAGTCAATGGTTCAACCACTGGGTCATTGGTTCGATTGCTTGACTCGGTTTATATAAAAAAATTATAATAACTTAAAATATAACCTTAGTATAAAATAATATGCATTCTTCCTAACAAGAAGCAAAGTGATGTAGTGAAAATTTGTATTAGCTTTCCTCCCTCTAGGTCCTGTGTTCAAGTCCTAGCTATGACAATTAACATTGAATGTAAATTAATTATAGTTTGACCATTAAAAATAGCAATGTTCTGAAAACCGGACCGGACCGGCCGGTTCAACCGGTTCGACCGGGAACCAGACACAGGCCGGTCCGGAACACTACAAGAACCGGACATATAGGGAACCGGACTTGAACCGGTGAAACCGGTGTTGAACCGGCCCAACCGGTCAAAACCGCGGGTTGCCCGGTTTTCCCCGGTTCTGTTGAACAGGCCAAAACGACATCATTTTATACTGAAATTGGCACAAACCTAAACAAACGACATCGTTTTTGGTGGCGTTGAAAAAAAAAATAGAAAGAGGGAAACAGAATCAGAAGGAGAACGACAGAGCAACAGATCCCTGCCGCGGAATAAGCAAAAACCCTTTTCTGATTCGCGGCCCTCACCATCCTACTTTCTTCTCCCGGCGAAGGTGGTGTCCCCTGCGGCGGCGGCGTCTTCCAGCGAGCAGCAGTATAAGGCACAACAATTCTTTCTCAGCGGTGCGAACAGAACAAAGCAGTTGTGCAACTACCATGTCGTTGCCCTGCAACCTTTGATTACGGTGTGCGGCGTCAAAGATACAGTGTGAGGAAGGCAACTAATATGGGTTTTATTTCCAATATTATATTATATGTGTGTTTTGTTATTAGAGGACCACGACCCATGTTTACATGTTCCTCTTTTTTTGAACTTCTTTTGGGTGCACCCTTCTTTTGACAATGAGAAAAAAATTAAAATTCAACTTCAAATATCACGTGACTTGCTTTTTTCTACATATACTAGCGTTTTTACCCCGTGCGTTGCACGGCGAATATTGATCTCATTATTTAAGCACGATTAATGAATTAGGCTTAATGGCTATTTTGGTCCCTCACTTATCACAATTTTTCACTTTTAGTCCCTTTAGGAAAAAATTAGCAAAATTAATCCCTCATATTTACACACTTTTGCAGTTTTCGTCTAAATAGGGATCATTTTTGCAAATAAATAAGCAATGTGGAGGACCAAAAGTGCTAATTTTTTTTATTGGGGACCAAAAGTGCAAAACTGTGATAAGTGAGGGACCAAAAAAGCTATTAAGCCTTGAATTAAGATATGAAAAATTGAAAAATGAGCATTCAACCAAACAAAATCACAATGAGTATTACACAACTTGCAAAATTTGACAAAAACTTTATATACATTTAATTCTAAATATTTTTAAAATTATAAAAAATATACTTAAATTAGATTAAAAATTGTTCCCAAGAGTTAGCAATAGTGGTAAAAGCTAGGAGCCATAAGGGAAGGATGGGAATGAAGAGTTAGCAAAAATTATTAGTTTTTACATGAACTATTTCTTGTGTAGAATGTTTTTCCCTGTCGAACTTTTTTACCATGTAATCTAATCATAAGTATATAGTACTCATTTAAGAAAAATGTTTTAAAATTTGACTGAAAATTTGGCCTCAATTACTATTATTTAGTACTCATTTTAAATTTCAAACTCAAATCTCAATTTTTTTTTACAATTTTTAAAAAAGGAAATTCATTAACTTAAATTGAATATTGACTCATTAATCAATGAGATCATTCTATAAATTATATTTATTTCTTAAAAAATTAAAAGAAACCTAATTAATTATTATGAATGAATTTACAAATGATTTAGGGTGGAAAGAAAAGCGTATTCTGTGTCTGAGCAAAATAATTTAAAATCCGAGTGAAAAGTTGGATCAAATTACTTTTATTTAGTACCCATTTTAAATTTCAAACTCAAATCGCAAAATTATTTTTTACAATTTTAAAAATAATAAATTAATTAAATAAAATTAAATATTCGCTCCTTAATCTATGAGATCATTCCATTATTTACCTTTTTTCTAAAAAAGGTAAAAGAAACCCCAATAATTATTATGAAAGGAAAAATTAAAATCTACTCATTAAAACGGAACTGACTCTTTTTTTCATCATTCCACTCCGAAATTTCATGTTGCCCAATTAGAATGTTTTTTTTTCTAAATTGATTATTCATTTCCTTTTTACTTAAAAAACGGATTTGCCTTATTTATACTCATAACTAACTAAATCTGATTTTGCTTAAGAAAGTTGATTATGTACTGCACTCATTAAATTCAATATTTATTTTCTTTTTTCATTAAAACTAAAGGATTAAGCGTTTACATTTTTTTTAATATCACGCCATAAATTTTGACGCAAGTACTATTATTCACAACCAATTTTCAATTTCAAATTTCAAACTCAAATTTCAATATTAAATTGAATATCCACACCATAATCTATGGAATTATTCTAAATTTTATATTTATTACATAAAAAAGTTAAAGAAACTCCATTAATTATTATTAAAGGAGAAATCAAATTTATTCAGTAAAACAGAATTGACATTTTTTAATTTATTTTACCTTGAAATTAAATGTATCCCAATCAAAATGATTTTTTTTAAATTGATTATTCATTTCCTTTTCATTAAATAAACGGATTTCTCTTATTTATATTGATCACAAACTAAATCTGATTTTGCATAAGAAAGTTAATCTCTACCCATTATATTTATTATTGATTTGCTTATTTTGTTTAAAAAAAGTATCAAGTGTTTTAAAATCTGACTGAAAATTAGGCTCCAATTACTATTATTTAGTACGCAATTAAAATTTCAAATTCAAATCTCAATTTTTGTTTACATTTTATAAAAAAAGAACTCCATTAACTTAAATATAATATTATGACCTAAAAAATTCTATATGACCTAAAAAAATATAATATTCACACCATAATCTAAACGCAAAACAGTAAATAACTCAAAGTGCACAAATAAATAAATAAATTACAACATAAAACGACAATCTTTGCTAAGTTGGAAGAAGATGCATCAGCCTTTAATCTAGAAGTAGTTGTCATGAACGGATCTGAACTATCCTGAAATAAGAGTAAAAATTAAAATTCACAATACATAACTATCTATAGTGATAGCATGTGCATATATAATAGTATTTAATTTTATTTTAACTTACATCACTTAATACTAATTATGTAAGCCGCAACTGTTCAACACTGTCATCATCAACCAAAATTTGTGAACACCAAAAGAAAAAGAGTATAACCAAATTGTAACATGCTAAACATTAAATCAAGCAGCAAGGTCAGTAGACAGTAGATGAAGATTCATGCCTAAAATATAAAGATGTATATGTTTTCCTGAGTTATATGTTTCAATATGCTTTGCTCAAAATAAATGTGAATCAAAAAATTCATAAGGCTTACCTCTCCTTCCTCGTATCTCTTCTTTGGTTTTTAATTGTAGAACAAAACTCAACCAAGCCACTCTGGAAAAACAAACAAAAAAATTCAGCGAAATCTAACAGAAAGTAGGAAGAGGGCAAAAACCTCACATGTTGTATTCACTCTTGAAGAATCTTCCATATAAGCTCACCATCCCCAATTCCAATTCACAATAAAAGTCCCATGGTGATGAGGCCTATGAAATTACAGAAGAAAAAGTAAAAAAGCATCACTCCAATCAAAATCATTTCAATAAATCACACACGTTGCAGATCATTTCATAATGTTCATAGAAATGTAACTATACCCTTATGATATGGCAAGAAACTGGTTGAATCAGAAGCAATACCTGAACTTTTTTTGCTTTTTCAACATTTGCTTCTCAATTTTCCAGTCATCACAACAATAGTTATTTCAAAACTCTTAGATGATGGTTAAATAATGGAATGATAGAGGAGAAGAATTACATAAGAGAGTTTATATAGATGAAAACAATTAGGGTTTATGTTGTTTGCATGTGAAAAAAGGAAGGAGAATATTGTTCCAAAAAGAATATTCAAAATTTGAATTTATAGGTTGTCAAAATTTTAAAATTTGAATCTTGATGTCAAAAACGTACTTTTTGAAAGGTTAGCAAAATCAGTTTTAATCACATAAAAAAAAAGCAAAATACGTATAACAAAAGTGAGAAAGTTTTTGTTTTTAAGCCTTATGTATGAATAAGAATATTAAACATCTATTAATGTGATTTTAAATGATTATTCCATAGGTAGTCAATGATGGGTGATGACTTTTGTTACAGCATTAATGCAGAGTTTAAAAAAAATTAAACAACAATTAATAATATTTTGAATGACTATTCCATAAGTAGTTAATGATGGGTGATGACTTTTGATTCAGCATAAATGGACAGTTAAAAAAATTAATCAACAATTAATGAGATTTTTTATAATTATTCAATAGATTGTCAATTATGGGTCACAAAACCAAAATTAAGGAGAAATTGTCTCACCATAAATTTGTCAGAATGATTTAGAGCTTTACACTTGTCAGCTAATGAGGGAGGGTGGATAAGAGTGAACTTGGGAGTGCTAACTCATCTAAGTGGGTCTCACAGTGTTCTTCTTTTCTATAGTATATAGATACTACTATATACTTTTTTATTTTACAGGATACTACTATATACTTTTAAAACAACGACTATACTTAGTTAACATTCTTATATATATAATTTTTTTTAGTAAGGTAATAATATACTCATATTAAAGTATAATACTTCAAAATTTAAAAGAAAGTATTAGTGATTTAAAGAAAATATACTATTTGATTATTATCGGTTCAACCCCAGTTTGACCTCGGTTGAACCTTTAAACCTTAAACCAGTACCTTCACCGGTTCAATGACCGGTCCGGTTTTCAGAACATTGAAAAATAGTTTTGACAAAAAAAAAAGACTGACCGGTCCTTCAAAAAACCGGCTGAGTCACCGGTTTATTCCCTGAACCGGCCGGTCCAAACCGATTTACACCGGTTTGATTGCTGGACCGATCTGATTAATGGCTCGGACCAGTAAGGGATCCGGTTCCCGATTCAACCGATCGAACCGGCCGGTCCGGTCCGAGTTTTATAACTATGATTTGCAGTAGCAAGTAGGAACTTTATTACATAAACTTAAGCTGTCAAGTGTCAAATATTGGGAAATCAATGTCAATGTAGCTAAAAAGAGATATTTAAAATAAAAAAATTGAATTAGCGCATGAATTTGAGAAATTTATTTAGGTAAATGTAAATCATTACATTTTACCAAATATATCAACATAAATGTCAGATCCTTAAAATCTCCAAGTTATGTTTTTTATGATAACCATCAGCATAAATATTTGTAGTATATATTATGCTTCAAATTTCTTTTTTGTAAATGTTAATTTTCAAAGAAAAGCAATATTGACCTAAAGAATCACATGCTGATAAGCCAATCATTATGAGAATTCTACACTAGATCAGAAGATGTTCAAACATCAAAAGACTTTGTCTAGACATAAAGACTCATTGTACCTCAGTAAAGAAGATTGAAGTCATCAGATTCTGAAGATCAAGTTTACACATTTTTTAATTTTAGAAGATAATGTTACACGCTAAAGAGTTTAAAAGATCTTATAATCTGAATAATTTAGAAAATTGTCATGGTTTCAAAAGAAGAGATGTCTGCTGAAGAATTTTGAAAGTGCCCACCAAAATATTTTAATAAAAATAAAAATATTCTTTTTCAATACACCAGAAAACAAACAGAAAAGAAGAAACTACACAACGCCTAGGGAGTCCCTCAACAAGAGGGTCTCAAGCTCAAACACAGGTTCATTCAAAATCCGCAGACCCGTACCCGGCCCGGAAAAGCTGCAATAGCTAGAACATCTGCTACTCTATTTCCATCTCTATGAAGAACACCCTTCAAGGAAACCAACCACTGTCTATCGAGCAATTGTTGAATTTCCAACATCTACGGGACAAAACGAGCTAGCTCATCATCACCGATTTCCGTGACAAGCTCCAAGCTATCCATCTCACACTCGAGTTTCCAGTGCCCCCGCTCCCAAACCATGGTTAAGCCATTGCGCAAAGATATTTCTTCCACCACCAAAGCGCTGCCACCTTGATATGTGTTCATAAAACCGCAAACCCAAAGACCCTTCTCATCACAACAGACCCCCTGCTCCCATCATCCGACTGCCCTACCAGAAACTTCCATCGGTGTTGAGTTTGCAAAAGCCTTGCGGTGACACCACCCATCGCGGGCTCAACCACTCCCCAACCTCCCCTCTTAAGATTGCTCTCATTCACAATATGAATCTCATCAATTTCATGAAACAACCTCCTCCACTCTTCCTCCAACGGCCAAGGGGAATGCCTAAACACCATGTTATTCCTCCACTTCCAAATCTCCAAAGAGCTCCAAGAAATTTAATCCCATTAATTCCTCTAGCCAGGCCGTTGATCCACACCCAAGCACAAGTCGAGAAGAAGCAACTCCACGTTAGCGCTCCCAGTCTGCTCCAAATCTCTCTGGAATGGGGACGATCATGAAGACAGTGCATGATGGCCGAACAACGGAAGCACGCTGATGAAGACGCCATATGGGACTTCAACCAATTCAATGCCACTTCCCATTTTAATATGTGAAGACAATTAATTAAGATATATAAAAATGTATTAGAAAAGAAAACATCAGATTTTTTATTTTTTTTTCCTTACTGATATTGAGTTAACGACACAAAAGTTTAACTGAAGCATAAATGTAGCGTGGGATAACCAGAAAACCTAGGATATTTCTATGAACATGGGTAATACTTAGAAATACAAATCCCGCAAACATTTAATAAATACCTAATTTTTCGGGTGAATGGTCACTTTCGTCCCTAAAGTTACAGGCGTCGGGCAAATTAGTCCCTATTCTATAGAAATGTCACCCGTAGTCCCTGAAGTTGTAAAACGTCGATCATGTTGGTCCTTGCCTCTGCTCCCGTTCGTGAACGTTAACGGAGTCGATGATTTGGCACGTTAAGTGTCCTAACTGACTTGCCACGTGGATTTAAATATTGAGAAAAAATTTAAAATTTCAATTTAGTCCCTGACCAAAATCCCCAAATCAGAAAAACATCAATAATCTCTCCATTATCTTCATCCTCCTTATCATCTTACCCAGAAAAAATAATTGAACAAGATAAAAATTCTCCTTCTTCATCATCTCATTCATGAACCAGGTCATAAAAAAAAATTAAAATTTTCATCATCAACTCATTCATCTCTCCCCTCCATCAAAGGAATAAATTTTCACAATTTCTCATGATTTTCACTACCCATCAGCTTCCGTACATGATGAAGCATGAAACTTTGTCTCACATCTCACACTACACAAATTTCATGTCCTCAATTTAAACAGTGGTGTTTCCATCTCCTTCTCACCACAAAATCCAACATAAAGACTCAAGATCTAACAGAGATACAAAGACAAATTCATTATTCAAAACAAAATCTAATATTCCAATACCCACAACACCACAAAAATCAAAACCCACTCCCCATCATATACATAACACAAATTTGTTTCTGCATAATTCACGTGAATTGCTAATATAGAAACCAATATTCAATTTTCTTTTGATAATGTATGAATCAACAAAAAAACAAGAGGTTCCCAAATCCACATTACTTCCATCACACTGATAATTATAATTTAAAAAAATCCCAAATTCAAAAAAACCCTAACCCACAAACCCAAAATCCAGATTTGACAAGCCATGACCTTGCTCAGATCTTCATCTTCATCCACTTGAGGAACCCATGATGCAAAAAGAGGGAAGGAAGGAAAGGAACCCATGACCTTCTTCACAAACCTGTTCAAGAGCTCTTCAACTTGCAAACCCACCACTCCCACGCCAGTCTAGCTTCCATCTTTAGACCCATGCCTATTTTCCACAGCCGGATCTGCAAGGTTTGTTTATGGGTTTTGGTTATAAAGTTTCAGATATGAAAATGAAGGTGGTGAGGAATGAATTGATGATGAAGATTTTAATTTTTTTTTATGATCTGAAGAAGAATGAGAGTTTTTATCTTGTTCAATTATTTTTTCTGGGTAAGATGATGAGGATTGAGGAGGATGAAGATGAGGGAGAGATTGATGCTTTTCTGATTTGGGGATTTTTGATCAGGGACTAAATTGAAGTTTAAAATTTTCCCCAATATTTAAATTCACGTGGCAAGTCCATTAGGACACTTAACGTGTCAAATCATCGTCTTCGTTAACGTTCACTAACGGGAGCAGAGGCAGGGACTAATGTGATCGACGTTTTACAACTTCAGGGACTACGTGCGATATTTCTATAGAATAGGGACTAATTTGCCCGACGCTTGTAACTTTAGGGACGAAAGTGACCATTCACCCCTAATTTTTCTCTATATTTTTTTTTCTATTGCATATCACATTACTTCGATCTTTCCCTTCTTTTTCTTTCTTACTCAATGAGGTAGAGTATGGGTATGGTATTATAGTACCCATCTCCATACCCACACTTTCAAAATGTACCCGTCCCCATAATCGCGTGGGTAGCAACCTGAATGTCCGTCCTCGTACCCTGTAGGTACCTATATGTCTGTACCCGTGTCTGTTACCCGCAATTTATCTAACCAAAAGTAAACTTTCATGATTTCTTCAATAGAAAATGAAAATACAACTGCTATTATAAAATAAAGGCTTAAATACTCTAGAGGTCCCTGAAATTGTCTCCCGTACGAAAATAAGTCCCTGAAAAAAAAAATTCCGATTCCCAATCCCTGAATTTTTTTTTTAATCAGAATAGGTCCCTACTCGTGTTTCCAGCCTATGTGGCTTAATTTTTGCTGAGTCAATTATTCCACGTGGCTTTTATATTTTTTTTAAATACACATGGATTAAAAAAATAAAATTAAACATTTAAGTTTAATTAGATTTAGGGATTTAGGGTTAATTACATTAAAATTTTATTTTTTTAAATGTTTAATGTTATTTTTTTAATCCATGTGTATTTTTAAAAAATATATAAAAGCCACGTGGAATAATTGACTCAGCAAAAATTAAGCCACATAGGCTGGAAACACGAGTAGGGACCTATTCTGATTAAAAAAATAATTTCAGGGATTCAGAATCGGAAAAAAAAATTTCAGGGACTTATTTTCATACGGGAGACAATTTCAAGGACTCCCAGAGTATTTAAGCCTAAAATTAAAAACATTAATTAAAAATACAAACAACCTCTAAATATTTAAAAAGTAAATTCATTTAAACAAGTGTAAACTTTTTAAAAAGAATAAGCGAGAAAGTTAAGTTTTAAATTTATAAATTTAGATTGTTAATAAACTCTTAAAATTGTAGATTAATAACTTATTTTAAAAATAAATGAGGATAATTAGGAACCATATTATTTTTGTGTTTGAGACAGGTATCCTCCTTCGGAGGTAATTCTGTTCGAGCCGGGAACATACACATCATGGTGGGGCTAACTCTCCCAGCGGGGATTTTTTCCATCCACAAGACTCGAATCTGATACCTTGCTTAAGGGGAATTAAACATGTACCACTTGAACCAACCACCCGTTGGTACTTCACTTACTTATTTTTTAAAAGAAGTTAGGAAGTTATACTTTAAGTTTATTAATGTGCCATCAAATATGTGTATGTGAGTGTAATAATATGTATGTGCGGGTATGGGGCGGGTTGGGTACTGTAGTGCTCATACCCGCATCATACCAATTAATTTTTGCGGATATATACCCATGCCCAACCCCATACCTATCTAGCGGATTTTTACCCTACCCATTGTGAGTATTTTTTATGGGTACCCAATGGGTCTTGGAGCCATTATCATCCCTACTCACTTGTGTGTGAAATGATTACACTGTGCTTATATCTTCAAATTATTTTCCTAGATTGACTTTCTACTTCACAAAGCAAATAATAACATCTCTTAAATTCTTTTAACAACAGTCAGTACAATTTTTTATTGAAATTATTTTTAAAAATAATAATATAAAATAATTTAGCTTTTGTACAATAGTTTGAACTTTTGGATAATTTATCTTTGACATGATATCAAAGCTTCTATGACCAAACGATCTAGAATTCGATAATTACATCTTCCAATTAGTTTTTGTACATTTTTCACACTTCAAGCCCAAACGAGCAAAGTCAAGCAAGCAATTGCATAAGAGGGTGTGTTAGAAATAATAATATCAAATAATTTATATAATAGCGTTGACCTTACAACTTAGATTATGTTTGAAGGACACATTCATCACCACAAATGTTGAAGCCATTATACATCCTTATTTCATTTTGTTTATGGTCATCTTGCAATCCTTCAAACAAATAATTTTCCCCGGAGTTTGAACTTATTGTGTTCTCATGATCTCATCCTTATTTCATTTTGTTTTCTAAAGAACGCAACTTATATATACCAAACAAAATTCTTCCATAGCATGAGTTGGAATGAGCTTCAGCATTAGTAGTAGATACAAACATAACTCTGACAATTTTATTATGTTTGTCACTTGTTTCCCTTTGCTTTCACGTTCAAGCGCTTAAATTTGAAGTAAAGCCACAAAATACATCCTGATTTGAACCCTTAATAAGTTCCTATTAGTTACACGTGTGACCTTAAACAAGTTAAGGCAATCTAAGATTCTATATATACACATACCCTGTAAACTTCTTCTGAAATAATTTTAAAAAGGATCACAAAATGAGGGGAATAATACACAAAAAGTTAAAGGAAAATTAATCAGGACAGTATATACATTACACAATATCGATTTTCTCTGTTAACAGATGAGTGAAAGAAAGGAGGAATAAGATAGATACACCTCTATGGTTTCCCCCATGTGTTTTGTGCTTCAATGCCGTTGTGCTCCCTAGAAGGCCCTGAAGGTGTTGGGATTGATTTTGGCATGGAGCCAGAGAAGTTTTGAGGCAAAGCTTGAGACTTGGGCTTCACATTAAGGACTTGACTGTGTCTAGAGCCATAAATTGCCCCAACAAAATATATCAGAAAAAGAAGCAGCATTATTAGCAATACATGATGATGTCTTCTTCTACCCATTTAGAGGATATACCAGAAGAAGGGAAAGAGAAAAGAGAAATAGAGAGAGAGAGTGAGAGTGAGAGAAGGAAGGTTTGTGAAACAGGGGAAAACTACAAGGTGAATAGCATGCACACTTAAACAATGAATAAGGAATTTGGGGGTTCTTGTAGTGCCAAGAGTAGCATGTTTATGAAGGATAGATGAAAGAATAGAAATGGTGCCGGCAATGAAGGACGACTGTGTGTGCGGAAACATAGGGAAAGTAAATGCAATATCATGTGTTTTTTTTTTAACGTTTAGATACTAGTATATCCTTCACAAGAAGTAATCATGTCAACTCAAGAACATTCATATTCTAGTATGGTTAATTCTGTTAGGAGAGATTTTCTTTAATATACATGAGTTGAACTCGAGATCTTGCTTAATGAAAATTTAACCAAACTACTTCTTCGTAAGATTTGAGGATAAGATTTCTGTCTTAAATGTTATCTAATTTTCTGTTTAGCCGATAAAATCTCTGTCTTAAATGTCATGAATATGACATTAATAATATTATGAGTGAATTTTAATTGACATGACACAATCTCGATATGATAAATATTTTGGGACAAATAAGGATTAATATGGATGTGTTAAATTTTCTTTTTGTTAAGCTTTTGGTGGCTTGCATTATAATTAAATGACACAACATGAAGCAATAGTCTCTTTGTCCAATTAAATAAAGACTAGGAAAGCCTTTTAAGAGGCCATGAACGGGTCATTAGGTAGTGTGTTCAAAGTCATAAAAGTGGCCACAACACATAACATCCAAGAGGATATTGCCAAATGAGTGAGCAAATCAAAAGGAGAGGATAAAAGTTACATCTCTTCTTGGTACATGAAAAATTATATATTGTACAATAGTATTGAGAGCAAAAAAGGGAAGCTGTCGTCTGGTTAGGTGAGTTTGTGGGCCTGCATGGAAAATAATGGCTGAGTAATGAACTGAAAGTCTGAGTCAGTTGTGCCAAGTCTCACTCCAACGTGCAAATGCTTCCTTCATTAATAGCTTCTCTCTCTTTCTCTCTTGCCAAATTCACAATTATTCAACAAAAACTTTGTACTAAAACAAAATAAAATAGGGATTAAGATTAGGAATGATAGTTTCAAAATAAAAAAAATAGGAATCATTGAACCAGAAAAACTAAGGAACGGAGGAACTTTTAAGTTTTAACGCATTAAGTAATTACTATTTGAAATGTGTATAATATAAATTTTTGAGAGGCGATTATTTTATTATGAAATTTTTTTCTTCGGACTACCTCATTTTACTACTACTTAGTTTCATCCCTAAATTAAGATTTTCTGTATCTGAATGATGTCTAGTCTTTCTCTTTTAGAAATGAAATTTTATCATATTAAATATACTTACAAACTTACAAGTTCC
The DNA here is from genome assembly GCF_012489685.1 of Lotus japonicus. NCBI lineage: Eukaryota > Viridiplantae > Streptophyta > Magnoliopsida > Fabales > Fabaceae > Lotus > Lotus japonicus. The sequence goes on along the minus strand of NC_080042.1, from coordinate 48,787,393 downwards.
AAATTGGCATGTCAAAATTTATTAGTGAAATATCAAATGAGACACAATTTAAATAAAATTAAACGTATGTCCCTGAAATATGTGAGATTTCAATCCATAAAATAGTTGGAAAGAGAGATTATCAAAAAGTATTTTATGAAATAATTGGTGTGTACTATGTACAGAGAGAGAGGGGGGGCAATTGATGAGGGAAACATTTCAATGTTGTTGTAAGGCTTGGGATTAAAACTAATTTCAAATTGAAAGCTTCCCACCCTGCTAGGCTACTATACACAGGAGGGAATTGATGAAAGAGGCGTGCACTGCATGAATGAATTGGAGGAAGAGTTGGATTTTTCTTCAAATAATTAAGACATGGACACAGTAGATAATAGATATGGCCCCATGAGAAGAGACCGGTAAAGTGGGACCCATGTTCTGTGTGGAAACAGAGACACAGATATGATGGATGAGAGGAGATTGTGGATTGTGTTGCAATCAGAGCTTGTGGTTTTTCAGTAAAGGGGAAAATCTATGTTCATAGTTCATGGGAGGATGAAAAGAAAGTTGGACAACAACATGAAAATACTAGCCCAGCCTGAACATGTGAAGAGTGACTAAATATAAATGGTATTGGATTTTGGTTAGGAATACTACTTTAAGAAAACAAAAATACCCAAACTATTGGGATGGGCCAGATATTGGTTAAGTACTGTGCAAGTTCTTTCATTGCACAATTGATTCAATAGTAGAAAAAAAGAGAGAAGAACTTCAATCAACAGAGATAAGATGGAGAGTTATACCCACGAGCTCCTAAGAATAGAACTTAATGACATTGCCAATGCTCCTTGCAAGGATTACTGCCAACTCACCTTCATTTATGATGGAGTGTAATAGTTTTCATTCTTTGTGTATGCAATGAGAACTATGATTATCGGGATAGACAATGAAAGTTTTGATTGTCCGTATAGACAACGTAGGTTGAAGATGCATCAATTACAGTCATGGTGGAGATGAAGTTGATCAGAAGTAGCACAAAAAAGGGGGGTTGTAATTGTGTCATCTAAAACTTGGATTTCAAAACGATTAAGAGCATATATGCTTGAGTAGTTGTAGTTTGGGGCAACGGAAATGCGAGAGCAAAGAAAGAGTCAATGAACACTGTCATTTTTATCCTGGTTCACCCCATGAATGATAGGGCTACATCCAATCCTTGGCTATACTAATATTTCACTAAGCACAAGTATCAAGGACTTCTCCATACAAGTATTCTTGTCCATGCATCTTCATGAATTATTGAGTATTCTTTTACCACTACCTCCCCAGGCATTACCGAATATTCATTTTCCCACTACCTCTTCAGGCATACCAAGTATTATTTTGCCACTGCCTCTTCAGACATTAACAAGTATTCTTAGGACTTCTCCTTAGAAGTATTAGAAGGACTTCTCCTTACAAGTATTAATATGACTTCTCCTTAAATAATCATTCTCAAGATTGTCCACTTCTTCAGAGTTCTCTTCTTCTACGAGTGATTGTAGAGACTATCAAGCTCGGGAACTATAAAGTATTGATGGTGAGATTTGACTCTAAGAGCAACTCCAACGCTGGTTTCTTAACCCAGCTGGAGTTGCTAAGGAACGTTTCTTATTTTGTGGCTTTGCATTGGAGTTTGCCTACTTGGTAGTTTTGGTTCCTTAGCAATAGTGCAGAGGGTTTCTTCCACAAGGAACTCTGCTTTTTGGTTCCTTAGATTAAAAAATGATATTTTCTCTCACATGCTTCAACAGATTTTAGAGGGAAGCTTAACAGAATGAAAGAAAATGGAAGATGAACAACAGAACAACATGAACAGAACATCAAAATAACAATTTTATTAGAAAAAAATGATAAATCAAGATGAACATAATTTTTTTGAATATTACAGAACATGAAATTTATAGAATAGAACACCAGAGGTTTTTTGCATGAAAAAAATATAAAAAAAAAACATAATCTTGATCTTGACTGAGAAGCTCCGATCTGCAAAGAGAGATGAGAGAGTTTCAATAGAAGGGTAAATGAACAGACGAAAAAAAAAACAAAAAAAAAACAACACAAACCTCAGATCTCTTTGCATGTGAGGAAAGGAAGCTCCTTTGCGAGATTGAAGACCTTGATAGTAAGAAACAGGGCCGGTGGTGGCCGGAGGGTGGCAAGTTGGGGGCGTTAGGCCTGGAGCATGGCTGTTTGGTGGCGGATTGTGGCGAATCGTGCCTCTTGTTCTTCCTGCGAGCGTGAGTGAGAGGGAGGAAGAAGAAGAAGAGAGGGGCAGAGGTGTAGGCCGGAGAATGACAGAGAAGTGCTGAAAAGAAAAGGATTGGAGAAAAAAAGGAAGAAGGTGATGGCGGCAGAGAGGATGAGGGGTGGAGAGAAGAGGAGACGGAGAGAGGGTGGCCGGAGATGAAGAGAAGTGGAGAAGAAGAGACTAGAGAGGAGAGGAAGATGGTGATGAAAACGGCTAGGGTTGAAGACAGAAAGAAGCAAAAGCTATTTATATGTGGTGACCTATTAAGCAGGTCATCCACCCGTTGCAGATTGGGTTTGACCGGCTGGAGCCGGTTTTGGGCCTCATTTGAGGCTCTTTGGCCGGTTTGACCGGTTTTTAACATTAATTTTAAATTTTAATTAAATAGATTTTTAGCTTTAATATTAAAATTTAAATCTAAATTAGCTGAAAATGAATATTATAAATTAATGTAGTATGGTGGGACATGAGTGGGACCCTTGTAATAGTAATTTAAGGAACCGTGGGTTGGAGCAAAATCTGCTTCAGTTCCTTAGGAGTTCCGTAAGTCTGATGTGGCAGTACAGACCCACATGAATAGTGCAGAATAGTGCTAAATCGTGTGTAAGGAACCAAATTAGAAACTTTCTCATTAGAGTTGCTCTAATATAATTTCTATTCTATTACATGAGAGATTTAGAGATCGTGATTTGGCTCTTAAGAAAATATTCTCTTCATGTTGAGGCACACAACGATGATGATGATAGTGTGTGTCATTAACTGCTTATACTTGTGAGCGAAAGCTACTGAAATTATGAGCCTGAAGCTTCTTTTCTTTTTTTAGCGCAAAAGCTTCTCACTATGAGCATTTTTTGCTACTGCTGCAAGTCTTCATATCTTCTCTTTATACTTCTGAAACTTCTGCAAGAGAAGGATAACCGTTGGAGCGTGTCCTTCACCGAACTTCTAGCCATTGGATCAAATGGTGATTTTGTGTACTTCATGTTAGTTTCATTAAATGCATGCCACCATTTGATGAAGACTGTTGTCCTAGAAAGGCGTAGTCTGTCAACTAGTAGGTGGCATAAGTCTAAGCTTCTATCCATTGGTGTGAGGAAATAGCAATTTGACAGTGACACCAATGTACTTTCACTTTGTGCATTGTACTTTTGTCAGAACATGTGATCTTGTCTTTTAAGGCTTCTTCAAGAAGCTATTCTGAACTCTTTTCTAATTTGATTGCAATGTTCATTCTTTAGGCACTACAACTTTCTTTCTATGATAGACATTGTTTCTTTCAAACGATCTGCTTTCATCGTTATTCTACTTTAGTCGTCTTTCCTTTATTTAGACGATCGTTCTGCTTCACAAATTTTTCATTCAATCTTTCTATTGGTAATTTAGATCTGGATGACAACTTTTGACCAATCACTTGTAGCTTCTTCTTAGGAGATGGATTGTCTTGATAGTGTGTTGCCTGAATAAGATAGATGCTAGAAGGCATAGAGAATAAGCTTTATTCTATTTCTCCATTTCTTGTATGAGAGAGAAAGAGGAAAATTTGATAGTGATAACATTGTACTTGCATCCTTGATCAAAGTGCTTTGTGAAGTATCATGTGATTCTTTGCACTTGACCTACTCTCCAAGAATGTCAGACAGATATCTTCAATTTGAACACGACGCTCTTTCTCTAGACATTATCTTCATTGGTCAACTTTGAGATAGATGATGAATTTCTTCATTAAATGTAGTCTTCTCTTCTGTGAGACGATATAGCAGTTTTGACTTTTCTTTGTGTAACGCCCCAATTTCTCAACAGAGGAATCAGATTAGAAACCTATCAAAGTCTAAGGATTGTTTCGTAATCCTAATAAAACACGACATAGAGTCATAGTAACCTTCAATAACATAAACAAGGTTCAGAGTAAGTACGCACACTTAAGCAGTGGTGAAAGTAGGGTTTTAGTAATGGAGTTTTCAGAAGACGAAGAAGACTCAAAGCGTAAACTACCAAGAGAAAACTAAACAACTTCTTCCATCTCTGCTCCGCCGCTTATTATCTCTCCTCCATCTCGATCATAGCTAAGCATCGTCGGAAGGCTCTCCATCGCCTAATAGCCTTAAGCGCCCAAACAACAAATAGCAAACGGAAAGGGTTAACTCCATGCAAATTACCACATATAAAGAGAAAACATGTTGATCGAATTCAATATCAAAGCATGATAGTCCAACTAATAACTCATTTCAACACATAGGGTTAGACGTTAGTTCCCTATAATGCAACTACATGCTACTATCAAAATGGATCGATCAATAACGTCTCACAAGACGGGACAATCACGTGGGACATAACCACCTTATTGCCACTTAACGCCACAACAGACAGGACAATCGCGCGGGACAGAACCACCTCATTGCCTCTTTAGAACATCTCAAAAGATGAGACGATCCTGTGAGACACAACCACCTCATCGCCACTTTATAACACCTCAAAAGACTGAACAATCACGTGGGACACAACCACCTCATTACCACTTAGGAACATCTTGAAAGATGGGACGATCGTGTGAGACACAACCACCTCATCGCCACTTAAGTTCCACCCTATATGCCTCAATTAAATCAACAACATCCCGTGACGTCATTAGTCACTCAATCCGCAGTCACAACTCAAATCAAATCAGAATAATCATATGTTATTCATATTATCAAGCAAGCATAAGTCAACTAAATGCATACTAACTCAGTTCAATATTTCAAGATAACAACATTCAAAGTATCAACAACAACTAAAGGTTGAAGCCCCTAGAAAACGGAGACACACGTCTCAATCAGTTCACTCGGCTGAAGCCTCCAGAAAACATTTGGCACAAGCCTCAGAGACAGTCAACATAAGCAAGCATACACCATTGCAAGCATACCAATATTTCAATCAATCGCCAATCAATTTAAACACCTTCATCTAAAATGCAAGCAGTGTGAATAAATCATGCAAGACTCAAGACACTCCAATACTGAGTTACCCTTACCTTCGTGAGTAGAAGTTGTGCATGGAAGTTGCGAACCTAGAACAAGGAAACACAATCTTCAACACAAGCCCCACTAGAAGAAAAACTATCTAATAACTCTAATCGAAACCGGAAAGAAGGCTTTTAAAGCTTCATAGTTCACATTTAGGCACGAATGGACAACGGAGACTTCGTTCGCTAAAACGTGCATAACTCGAGCTACAGAACTCCGAATGACACGAAACCAAAGCCAAAATTTTGACAATCGAAAGAGCTACGCTATAGCTCAGGCCATATAGACCCAAAAAGTATTTTTGGACACGGTACCATAACAAACATGTAAGATCAAGTTTTTATCTAGTAGTACAACTCTATGTTTTGATGATTACAAGTTAACCTTTTGATATGAACAATTGTGGTACTCTAACGTGTTTTTCTGAGTGTGCTACTTGCAGGCTCTGACCTCAACTCAATCTCACACAAATCAGAAGCACTGTGTATAAAGAGCTACCCAAGCAACGCTTTCGCATTCACCATGTTCAGTATGAACAGTGGAAAAGCTTCAGAAGTTCTGAAGTTATACAAACTCTGATGTGGACTCAGTCACGAGAAGCTCTGAAGATCCAGAAAGTCTGATAACCAAGAAACACTGAAGGCTCAGATGTTCTGATGGTGTAGAAGACTCTGAAGATCCAGAAGCTGATTAGTGAAGTTCTGATGTCCAGAAGCAAGATACTCTGAAGACCATGTTCTTCCCTCTGAGTTCAGAATCAGAAGAAACAATGGTCAGAGGATCTGGGCTTTCCCTCTGACTCTGATCAACCGGCTTCACAAGTTCCAATATGAAGCATTCCCCTGATCAGAAGTCTCCTAGGTTTAAAGGTCGTGTTGCTATCCAAGTACAAAAGCATATGTACTATCCTGACGACCTACCTAACAATCTCAGACACAGCAGAAGCTGGATTTTCCAGAACTGCCCTCCAACGGTAGCATTTCACATGCAACGCTCAATCCTAATCCTTGGAGTATATAAAGAGGCTGAAGACTGAAAGAAGCGGCTAGAAGCATTCATATACGCGCAAGACAATCTTAAATTCTTCTAAGTCTTTCTTTCATCTGAAATTCATTGAGTTTACTATTAGCTTTTTAGAAGCAAATCTCTTGTAAACAATTCTTTGATAAACAGTTTGTTTAGTTCCTTTAGGAGATCAAGGCTGATCGGATCCTAGAGAAGACTAAGAGAGTGAATCTTAGTGTGAGCTAAGTCAGTGTAATTGTTAGTCACTTGTAGGTTTCAAGTGCAGTTGTAACTCTTACCTGATTAGTGGATTGCCTTCATTCTAAGAAGGAAGAAATCACCTTAACGGGTGGACTGGAGTAGCTTGAGTGATTTATCAAGTGAACCAGGATAAAATCCTTGTGTGCTTTTCTATCACTTATCTTTAGCACTTAAGTTCTCGAAAGATTTGTCAAAATCTTTAAGGTGGAAGTTTTATACTGAAAACGTTATTCAAACCCCCCCCTTTCTACCGTTTTTCATACCTTCAATTGGTATCAGAGCGCAAGTTCTGATTACCACACCTAACAGTGTTCAGTGATCCGGGCCGGTGTGAAAAACAATGGCTACCACCACCAGTGAAACTCAAAGAGATGGTTACAATGCAAAGCCTCCTATGTTCGACGGTCAAAGGTTCGAATATTGGAAAGATAGACTGGAAAGTTTCTTTCTAGGTTTCGATGCAGATCTCTGGGATATTATTGTGGATGGCTACGAGCGTCCAGTTGATGCAGATGGCAAGAAGATCCCAAGGTCAGAAATGACTGCAGATCAAAAGAAGCTGTACTCACAACATCACAAAGCAAGAGCAATTCTTCTAAGTGCTATTTCCTATGAAGAGTACCAGAAGATTACAGATCGTGAGTTTGCGAAAGGCATTTTCGAATCTCTGAAGATGTCTCATGAAGGAAACAAGAAAGTCAAAGAATCAAAGGCATTGTCTTTGATCCAAAAATATGAATCCTTCATCATGGAGCCAAATGAGTCCATTGAAGAAATGTTCTCCAGATTTCAGCTGCTTGTAGCTGGCATACGACCTCTCAACAAGAGCTACACAACAAAAGATCATGTCATAAGGGTCATCAGGTGTCTTCCTGAAAGTTGGATGCCTTTAGTGACTTCAATAGAGCTCACGAGAGACGTTGAGAATATGAGTTTAGAAGAACTCATCAGCATTTTGAAATGCCATGAGCTGAAACGCTCAGAGATGCAAGATCTGAGGAAAAAGTCCATAGCCTTGAAATCTAAATCTGAAAAGGCTAAGGTTGAGAAGTCAAAAGCTCTTCAAGCTGAAGAAGAGGAATCTGAAGAAGCATCAGAAGATTCTGATGAAGATGAGCTGACTCTGATCTCCAAGAGACTCAACCGCATCTGGAAGCACAGGCAGAGCAAGTTCAAAGGCTCTGGAAAGGCAAAAGGAAAGTATGAGTCCTCAGGCCAGAAGAAGTCTTCAATCAAGGAAGTCACATGTTTTGAGTGCAAAGAATCTGGGCACTACAAAATTGATTGTCCAAAGTTGAAGAAGGACAAGAAGCCAAAGAAGCACTTCAAGACGAAGAAGAGTCTGATGGTGACATTTGATGAATCAGAGTCAGAGGATGTTGACTCTGATGGTGAAGTCCAAGGACTCATGGCGATTGTCAAAGACAAGGAAGCAGAGTCAAAGAGAGTTGTTGACTTTGACTCAAAATCAGAAGGAGATCCTAACTCAGACGATGAAAATGAGGTATTCGCTTCTTTCTCTACCTCTGAACTGAAACATGCATTGTCTGATATTATGGATAAGTATAACTCCTTATTGTCTAAGCATAAGAAGCTGAAAAAGAACTTATCTGCTGTTTCCAAGACTCCTTCTGAACATGAGAAAATTATTTCTGATTTGAAAAATGATAATCATGCCTTGATCAATTCTAACTCTGTGCTTAAGAACCAGATTGCTAAGTTAGAAGAAATTGTTGCCTGTGATGCCTCTGATTGTAGAAATGAATCTAAGTATGAAAAGTCTTTTCAAAGATTTCTAGCTAAAAGCGTGGATAGAAGCTTAATGGCTTCAATGATCTATGGCGTAAGCAGAAATGGAATGCATGGCATTGACTATTCTAAACCAATTAGAAATGAGTCCTCTGTGTCTAAAGCTAAATCCTTGTATGAATGCTTTGTTCCCTCTGGTACCATATTGCCTGATCCTGTACCTGCTAAAGTTGCTAAAAACCCTCTTAAAAAGGGATCTTTCTCTATGACTAAATATCATGCAAATATTCCTTTAAAATATCATGTTGAGACACCCAAGGTGATCAGAACCTCTGGGGTAACTAACAAGAGAGGACCCAGAAAGTGGGTACCTAAGGACAAGATTATCTATGTTGCAGATATCCTTGATAGCTCCACTGAAACACCAATCATGGTATCTGGACAGTGGATGCTCGCGTCACATGACGGGAGAAATGCGTATGTTCCGAGAGCTGAAACTTAAGCCTGGAGGCGAAGTTGGCTTCGGAGGAAATGAAAAGGGTAAAATTGTTGGTACTGGTACTATTTGTGTAGATAGTAGTCCATGCATTGATAATGTGTTATTGGTAGACGGCTTAACACATAACTTATTGTCTATAAGTCAATTAGCTGACAAGGGTTATGATGTTATATTCAATCAAAAGTCCTGCCGGGCTGTAAGTCAAATCGATGGCTCTGTTCTGTTTAACAGCAAGAGGAAGAACAACATTTATAAGATCAGATTATCTGAGTTGGAGGCTCAGAATGTGAAGTGCCTTCTGTCTGTTAATGAAGAGCAGTGGGTATGGCATAGACGGTTAGGGCATGCCAGTATGAGAAAGATTTCTCAGCTGAGCAAGCTAAACCTTGTCAGGGGCTTACCCAATCTGAAGTTCGCTTCAGACGCTCTTTGTGAAGCATGTCAGAAAGGCAAATTCACAAAAGTCCCTTTCAAGGCAAAGAATGTTGTCTCAACCTCAAGGCCGTTAGAACTTCTGCATATCGACCTTTTTGGACCAGTGAAAACTGAGTCTATAGGTGGCAAGAGATATGGGATGGTTATCGTTGATGACTATAGCCGCTGGACATGGGTAAAGTTTCTAACCCGCAAGGATGAGTCTCATGCTGTGTTCTCTACCTTCATTGCTCAAGTGCAAAACGAGAAGGCTTGTAGGATTGTGCGTGTCAGAAGCGACCATGGTGGAGAGTTTGAGAATGACAAGTTTGAGAGTCTGTTTGATTCCTATGGAATTGCACATGATTTCTCTTGTCCCAGAACTCCTCAACAAAACGGTGTTGTTGAGAGGAAGAACAGAACTCTTCAGGAGATGGCTAGAACCATGCTCCAAGAAACTGGCATGGCTAAGCACTTTTGGGCAGAGGCAGTAAATACAGCATGTTACATTCAGAACAGAATCTCTGTGAGACCAATTCTGAATAAGACTCCTTATGAATTGTGGAAGAACATAAAACCCAACATTTCTTATTTTCATCCTTTTGGCTGTGCTTGTTATGTTCTCAATACTAAAGATAGATTGCATAAATTTGATGCTAAGTCTTCTAAGTGTCTATTGCTCGGTTACTCTGAGAGATCTAAAGGTTTAAGATTTTATAATACTGATGCTAAGACTATTGAAGAATCTATTCATGTTAGATTTGACGATAAGCTTGACTCTGACCAGTCAAAGCTAGTTGAAAAGTTTGCAGATTTAAGCATTAATGTTTCTGACAAAGGCAAAGCTCCAGAGGAAGTTGAGCCAGAGGAAGATGAACCAGAGGAAGAAGCTGGTCCCTCTAACTCACAAACTCTGAAGAAGAGCAGAATCACTGCAGCTCACCCTAAGGAATTGATTCTGGGCAACAAAGACGAACCAGTCAGAACCAGATCTGCCTTCAGACCCTCTGAAGAGACCTTGCTCAGTCTGAAAGGATTGGTGTCCTTAATTGAACCCAAGTCCATAGATGAAGCTCTTCAGGACAAGGATTGGATTCTGGCCATGGAAGAAGAATTGAATCAATTTTCCAAGAACGATGTTTGGAGCTTAGTGAAGAAGCCTGAGAGTGTCCATGTTATTGGAACGAAATGGGTATTCAGAAACAAGCTGAATGAGAAAGGAGATGTAGTCAGAAACAAGGCAAGGCTAGTTGCTCAAGGCTACAGCCAGCAGGAAGGAATAGACTACACTGAAACATTTGCTCCAGTAGCAAGACTGGAGGCAATCAAACTGTTGATCTCTTTCTCAGTAAATCACAACATAGTTCTACATCAGATGGACGTAAAGAGTGCCTTCCTAAATGGTTATATCTCAGAGGAAGTCTATGTTCATCAACCCCCAGGTTTTGAAGATGAGAAGAAACCAGACCATGTGTTCAAATTGAAGAAATCACTCTACGGTCTGAAGCAAGCTCCCAGAGCATGGTATGAGAGACTTAGCTCATTCCTTCTGGAGAATGAGTTTGTAAGGGGTAAAGTAGATACAACTCTTTTTTGCAAGACTTATAAAGATGATATCTTAATTGTGCAAATTTATGTTGATGATATTATATTTGGTTCTGCTAATCAATCTCTATGCAAAGAATTTTCTGAGATGATGCAGGCTGAATTTGAGATGAGTATGATGGGAGAATTAAAGTACTTTCTGGGAATACAAGTTGATCAAACATCAGAAGGAACATATATCCATCAGAGCAAGTACACTAAAGAACTTCTGAAGAAGTTCAATATGCTGGAATCTACAGTGGCCAAGACTCCAATGCATCCTACATGCATTCTGGAGAAAGAAGATAAAAGTGGTAAAGTATGTCAGAAGCTCTATCGTGGCATGATAGGTTCACTTCTATACTTAACTGCATCTAGGCCAGACATACTATTTAGTGTTCATTTATGTGCTCGTTTCCAATCAGATCCAAGGGAAACCCACTTAACTGCTGTTAAGAGGATCCTAAGGTATCTAAAAGGCACCACTAACCTTGGCTTGATGTATAAGAAAACATCAGAGTATAAGCTTTCAGGTTACTGTGATGCTGATTATGCTGGAGACAGAACAGAGAGGAAAAGTACTTCCGGAAATTGTCAATTTCTGGGAAGCAATCTAGTCTCATGGGCAAGCAAGAGGCAATCAACCATTGCACTATCAACTACAGAGGCAGAATATATCTAAGCAGCAATATGCAGCACTCAGATGCTCTGGATGAAACATCAGCTGGAGGATTATCAGATCCTTGAGAGCAATATCCCAATCTATTATGATAACACTGCTGCAATCTCATTGAGTAAGAATCCTATCCTGCATTCAAGGGCAAAGCACATTGAGGTAAAGTATCACTTTATTAGAGATTATGTACAGAAGGGCGTACTTCTTCTGAAGTTTGTTGATACTGACCATCAATGGGCAGATATCTTTACAAAGCCCTTAGCAGAGGATAGATTTAATTTTATTCTGAAAAATCTAAACATGGACTTTTGTCCAGAGTGAAGATGGATCAGAACCTCTGACTATGATACTTCTTGATCAGAAGATGTCTAGTCCAGAAGGTAACTCAATCAGAGTGTGTGTACCCACTGGTACTGACTCTGAAGCTGAGACAACAACACGTGTGTCAGTATTTCTGATGCATAGTTCCTTGTGCCCGTGTGACAGTCTGTTATGATTGCGTGTAGATGTGCTTCTCTCCTGAGTGTGATTTGTGTATTTACTGTTACTACCTATCTTTAATTTTCAACCGTTGATCTTAAATTGCTTTTTGAATCAACAACGGTTATTTGTCAAAACCCACTATACACACACGATCTCCTTCACTTCCGGTTTTCACTCTCGCTCTCTCTGTTTTTCAAAAACCGCTTATCCTCGATTTCTCTCTCGATCTCTCTTCATCTTTCAACCTTCATCTTCTACCTCAAACCTTCAACCGCTTCAAAAATGGTGAGTCAAACCAGAAGATCTACTGCAGATGCACCTCAGTTCCCTCACATGGTAGTCGATCTTGCAACGGGTCAAAGGGGCCCTGTGAATCCGACACAAGATCAAGGTCAAGCCCAAGAGCAGATTGTTCCAATTGCAGAACGGGGCTGTGCCGTTCACTGTGTATTTGCTCCTGAGGAACTCCAAGTCCTGGCAGAATGGAGATTCGACCTCGACAACCTGGCTACAAATGGGTATGATCTTCGTCCTGAAGTCCAAGTTCAAGGTTGGGGAATTTACTTCAACAGACTTCGAGGACCGGTGTATGATAGACTGGTAAAGGAATTCTGGAAGCACGCCGACTGTGATGATACTCAGGTGGTATCTCACGTGCTTGGAAGAAAGATCATCATCACGGAGAAGTCTTTCGTGAATTTGCTGGGTGCAGACACTGCTTTTGGGTATCGTTTCCAACTCACGGAATCGAAGCTGAAACCCAGCACCAAGAACACAATCAACGAGGCCCTGTACACCAATTACAAACCGGGCAAGACGAATTACAAGGTGATGGACCTTCATCCTAAGCTCAGAATCTGGCACAAGATCCTGCTCCACTGCATAAACCAGAGACCAAAGGGCAGTTCTCCAGACTACATCAACTTCAACCAGAAGGTGATGTTGTTCTTCATCCAAGACCAGAAGAAGATCTGTCTTCCCTACTTCCTGTTCTCCTACTTGAAGGAATGTATCCGGAAGTCTCGCACCACTGCCTCCATCAAGTCAGCAATCAAGTACATCCCCTTTGGGAGACTGCTCTCAGACTTTTTCATTGAAAGCAACCTGGTGCAAGATCTGGTCCATGCTGGATGTGTAGAGGATCTGACCACCATTGTCAGTGATGTCTTCACTGCAAATTCTCTGAAGAAGATGGGCTTGGTCCAGAAGAAAATCGCCCCTGCTCGTGAAGACACATCTTCTGAAATCAGAAGTAGAAGGATGCCTCTGAATGACTACCCTCTGTGGACTCAGGCAGACAATCCTGACGCCATTAGGTGCTATGTTGAAGACCTAAGGGCTCAAGGATTCGAAATTGATCTTGATGAATTCCTTCAGCAGACTGCCGCCAGCTCCAGAGTTTCCTTCTCCTCCCAAGAAGAAAGCTCAGAGGAAGATGATCCTAGAAGAATCTTCTGAGGAATCAGATGTCCCTCTGGTCAAAAAGAAGAAGAGAAAGCCTGATGATGGTGATGATAGTGATAATGAGGATGGTCCTCCTAAGAAGAAGAAGAAGCAGGTCAGAATCGTGGTGAAGCCTACTCGGGTGGAACCAGCTGCTGAAGTGGTCAGAAGGACTGAACTCCTGCCAGAGTGACTAGATCATCAGCACATTCAAGTAAGTCTGCACTTGCTTCTGATGATGATTTGAATTTATTTGATGCACTCCCCTATATCTGCCATGCTCAAACACTCCTCAAATCCCCTCACTCCTATTCCTGAATCCCAACCAGCTGCTCAAACCACCTCTC